>NC_143256.1:11435000-11735000 GCF_984573655.1 Nuphar pumila | reverse complement strand
CTGTAAAATCCCGCATGCCCTAAAAATGATCGAATCTGCCTCACAGAGGTGGGTGGAGTCAAACGAGAAATGGATTCCACCTTTGCTCTGTCAACCTCAATACCATGCTTGGACACAATGTGTCCTAACACAATCCCCTCCTGGACCATAAAATGGCTCTTTTCCCAACTCAGGACGAGATTGGTCTCCACACACCTACTCAGTACTCGAGCAAGTTTACGGAGGCAATCTTCAAAAGAAGAGCCATACACTGAAAAGTCGTCCATAAAAACTTCCATCACATCATCAATCATGTCCGAGAAGATAGCAAGCATGCACCTCTGAAAAGTAGCCGGGGCATTACAGAGCCCAAAAGGCATACGTCTAAATGCGAAGGTGCCATAAGGACATGTAAACGTGGTCTTCTCTTGGTCGTCAGGATGGACAGCTACCTGATTGTATCCTGAATATCCGTCTAGAAAGCAGTAGTAGCTCTGTCCTGCGAGTCGCTCTAAGATCTGATCAATAAATGGCAATGGGAAATGATCTTTCCTAGTTGCCACATTCAACTTCCTATAATCGATGCAGACTCGCCATCCTGTAGTGGTCCTCATCGGAATTCTCTCACCCTTCTCATTCTCAACCACAGTGAGTCCTGACTTCTTCGGCACAACTTGAATCGGACTGACCCACTGACTATCAGAAATAGGATAAATGATTCCGGCATCCAACCACTTCACCACTTCTTTCTTCACCACTTCCTTCATGTTGGGATTTAGCCTTCTCTGCATATCCCTAAATGGCTTGATTTCCTCATTACAATGGATCCTATGCATGCAGAATGAAGGATCAATCCCCTTTAGATCAGCAACTCCCCATCCAATCGCTGCCTTGTGCTCCCGAAGAATAGTCAGCAATCTCTGTTCCTGCTCTTCAGTGAGCAAGGACGAGATGATCACAGGCAGAGTCTCATCATCTCCGAGATATGCATACTTGAGTGAATCCGGTAAGGGTTTCAACTCAAGTTTCGGAGGCGACTCGATCGACGATTTGGCGGGGGTCTCCGCAAGTGGTGGAAGGGGTTCCCTGACTGCTCCCCAAGGTGGTCTCTCCGACGACACTCTAGACACATCTACACTATCTAAACCGCTATTCTTCTCTATATGGTACAAATCTAAAGAATCCTCAGTAATGTACAACTCGGGCTGCTCCTCCACTAACTCCTGTGCAATGTCTACATGAAAGCAGTCCATGTCTCCTGCTGGTCCCATCGCGGCATTGAAAATATTCAGTTTTACCTTCCTATTGCCAAATGAGAGATCCATGGCTCCAGTTCTACAATTGATGCACGCATTGGCAGTCGCCAAGAATGGTCTGCCTAAAATAATCGGAGTCTGGTGCTGGCTGTCTACTCCTTCCATATCAAGGATAATGAAATCGACTGGAAAATAAAAGTCATCCACTTTAACTAGCACGTCCTCCAAGACACCTCTCGGTACCTTGACGGAACGATCTGCCAGTTGAAGTGTAATCGGAGTCGATCTCATCTCCCCTAACCCGAAAGAATCAAAGAAATATCCGGGCAGAATGTTCACGCTTGCTCCAAGATCGAGCAATGCGCGTTCTATCCGGATGTTCCCTATAGTACAAGCAATGATAGGTGCTCCAGGGTCCTTGAGCTTGGGTGGTGTCTGATGCTGAAGTACTGAACTCACCTGCTCAGTCAGATGGACCCTGTTAGGAACTCGCTCTCTGGATTTCCTCTTTTGCGTACATAGCTCCTTCAGAAATTTGGCATAAGCCGGCACCTGCTGAATCGCATCGAGCAAAGGTAGGTTGATCTGTACATGCTTGAAGATATCAAGCATGTCCTGGATCTTCGCACCTTGCTTCCCTCTATAACCAGGAGACTCTAATGCTTTGGGATAGGGTGGTGGGGGGATATACTCTGCTGGCTCCTCCTCTTTGAGAGAAGGCTCACTCCTATCCTTCTTCTTCTCTGAGGATAAAGATGATGAAGGTGATGATGGGGATGGGGATGATGATTGAGCCGACGTAGGTGAAACAATGGTCTCTGGCTCCTCTATCTTCTCTCTACTCTCAACGTGATACTCACGTCCACTCCTCAAGGCCATAACTGATTTAGCCTGCTGCTGTGTCTCAGTATGAAATAGGCCTCCAGTCATCTGGTCCTTACCCTTCGGGTTCATGACAGCCTGACTCGGCAATGTACCCTCGGGTCTCCTACTAATAGCCTCAGCTAACTGTCCCATTTGCGACTCTAACTTCGCAATGGACTGCGTATGTGAGCTCAAAATCTGGCTACACTTCTCGAAGGCGTTCTGATTAGAGGTTTTCACCTCTTGGAATGCCTGGAGAAGTCTCTCCTCAAAAGATGTCTGCGGGGCAGACTCCTGCTGAATCGGGGAAGGAACTGAAGAAGAAGAAGACTGAGCATAGTTCGGTCTTTGAAATGGCTGAGTAAAAGATGGCTGCCGAACTGGCTGAGAGGAAGAAGGCATCTGTATAGAAGACTGTGGATTCTTCCATGAAAAATTGGGATGGTTACGCCAACCCAGATTATATGTCGATGAAAATGGGTTATTTGGCGGTCTGACGTAACCCTGAGCTGCCTGAACTTGTTCTTGAACAAATTCAGGGTACTGAGCTGCTGAAGGGCACTCAGTGATCTCGTGTGCCGGACTGGCACAAAGAGTACACACCTGCTGTGTAGTGGATGGTCCTGAGAGAAGCTGGTCCAGCTTCTGAGCAATCATGTCTACTTTACACTGTAGTGCAGTAGATGGACCAATCTCAAGAACGCCAGCTTTCTTCTGAATGCTGGGTGTGGCTCTATCAGAATGAGAGCTCGAAGCATGGTGGAGTGAATTCTCGGCCAATGTATCAAATAGCCTCCATGCTTCGTCCTCGCTCTTCAGCATGAATGTCCCACCGCATGAAGAGTCGATCATCTGACGATTCTTGTCAGACAATCCATCATAGAAACTCTGCACCAGTTGCCATTTCGGCACCTGATGATGGGGGCATTTCCTGAGGAGATCCTTCATTCTCTCCCAGGTCTCATGAAAGCGCTCACCATCTAGCTCTGAAAAGCTAGTGATGGCTCTACGATATTGGTTCGTGCGACCAATGGGAAAGTATTTCCGAAGAAACTCCTGTTGCAACTGATCCCAGGACTCTATTTCTACAGAATCTAAGGACTTTAGCCAATACTTGGCTTTGTCCTTCAATGAAAAAGGGAATAGAGTCAACCTCAACGCATCATCATCGAAATTCTGTATCTTAACAGTAGAACAGATTTCGAGGAATTCATCTAAGTGTCGGTAGGGATCCTCATGACTAAGGCCATAAAAGGATGGAAGCATTTGAATAATGCTGGCCTTAATCTCATAATGTGGCGCTCCTACATCGGGTCTCCGAATGCAGGATGCCTGAACATAGTCTGTGGGAATGAAGTATTCCCGCAGAGGGCGCGAAAGAACTGGGGGTAGAGGTGGAGGATCCATGTCAGCCATTGTTGCCGAACTTCGATGAGAATGTAAAATTCTCTCTGGGTTGTCAACAAATGGGTGTAATGGGGTTCCTAGACCTCGTCGACCCTGCATACACTGGTACTAAGACCATATGTAAGCAAACGACCTAACTAAAAAAAAATTAAACTAGCACAGGTACTAAAATGTAAATAAGCAAATAACAGTAACTAAAAAAACAAACAAATATGCTATATAGCTATGTCAGAATTCTATACTAAATAATTAAATAACAAAGTAAACTATTCTAAAATGCTAAAACAAATAAATACAGGAAATCACAAACTATGTTTTTCTAAAACCCACCTGTCTAATCGCTCCTTGCAGAATGATAATTAAGTCAATCCTAAAAAGAACAATATGTGAATCCTATATTTACTAACTATGTTAATCCTATATTCACTTACTAATCCTACTAACTAAAAAGAAAACAACTAATTAACTAACTAAAACAAAATAATAATAAATTAAACTCTAAGAAATAAAGTAATTAATTCGCCGTTCCCCGGCAACGGCGCCAAAATTTGGTTGATATTTTGGAATGCTCTTTTTAAAACAGTTATTTTCAATAAAACTTTGGAAAATCGTCAACCAAAAATATAAAAACCGACTTTCCACAAAGTGGTAAGTACGGGTCGATCCTCAGGGAACAGGAATTAATCACTATAATTCTAGAAAATTTAATTTATTAATATCAAATGACAATCTACAATTATAAAGTGAATACAACTACAATTAAGCACTAAAAGAACAATAAACAAGCATTTAGTCTTCTGCTCCACGCCAAGGGTAATTCTGTCTTTTCGCCACTTAGAGAATCTTTTCACTTGTATACTAACCCTGGAAACTAAATATGCTTTTCAACCTAAAAAATGCAGAAAAATACAAAGTTAGTTTTCTATTTTAATGATGCAAACAACAATTAAAACTATGTCTAATTCTACGAAAATAATAAACAAATGCTATTTATCAAACAAAAATTAAATAACATACTAAATTAATTCTAAAATTAACCAAATTACTTCTACTAATGCTGTATGATGATTATGCAACTTCTAAAATACAGAAACTACTGAAAACAAGTCTAAAATGCCGAAACTAAGAAAATTACGAAACTGCCCCTAACTAGTGTAAACTAGCAATCTGACAGGTTATCGTAAAACCACTGTTTGATAGGGCAAACGAGGTCCGATTTTCCCGAAATTTGTTCTGTTCTGCAACTGACAGATTAAGTAAAATGACAGTTTTTACAGAATTAAAAAACAGTATCTGAAACTCCAGATATAAGCGTTTCAAATCTGGGAAAAATCAGGATATCGCCAGTCCTGTAATTTAAAATCCAGAAAAAGCGGTTTTCATAAAACGCTTAAAAATCAGACCAACTCAACTCCGAATGAGCTGAAATTCGGTCTGAAGTTAAATAACACGTCAATACAGTGAATAGAAAAAATAAATTTGGAAAACACAGAGTTTTTGATCAGAAAATAATTCTGTTTCGACAGGGCAAAAATCTGGTTTTTATTTGAGTGCACTATTCACTTTATGAACCTATGGAAACACTATCAAATGCAATCTACACCTAATGCAATCTAAATGACACTGTATAACAGTGTATATACAGATGATAATTAGGAAAATACTAAATGCACGACGCACAAAACCTACAAGCAATTTATGACTAGAACTAAGTTAACTCACAATGGAAATGCAACTATGCTAAATAATAAAATGCAATCTAACCACTAAGTTAACTAATATCTAACTATCATTCAAAACACAACAAAACACATTTCATACATATTGAATAAATACGTACACACACTTCTATACTAAAACTAAATTAGATAAATAAACTAATTAATATAGAAATCAAAGGAAATAATAAAAATGACTTACTTAACTAAAGAACGAAGGCTAAGGTTAGGATTCACTTGGTTGACTCGATCTAGGATCGGTTTCGACTTGAGTAGGTTCAGTTTGGGTTTGGATGCACTCGGATGGGATTAGGTAGGCTCGGTTTGACTAGGTTGAAAGAGATAGGTTCGAGCTAAGGTGAACTCACTAATTGAATTCGGTTTTGAGTTACCTTAGTCAACTAGGTTCGAATTGACTTAGGCTCAACTAAGTTGGACCCAGCTTAGGGTTTGACTAGGCTCGAATGGGCTAAGGTAAGCTCGGTTGACTCACTAGGTTTAGACTAAGTTTTGACCCGAGTTAGGTCTTTGACTAGGTTTGACCAAGATTGGGTTTTGGATGTAGGTTTAGCAAGACTAGGGTGAACTCGGTTTACGTAGGCTTGAACTAAGTTTGACTCAACTAGGGTTGACTTAGATAAGTTAGGTAGACTAGGTTGACCTAACTTAGGTTAAGGTTGACTCCACTAAACTTGACTAAGGTTGGGCTTTGGTCTTAGACTTGACCTAAGTGCGGTTTAGGCTTTGACTTGGGCTAGGCTAGGTTTTGACTAGACTCAAAGGGGGTGTAGACTAGGGGTTGATTCGACCTAGGCTCGGTTTGACTAGGTTAGGTCTAGACTAAAGTAGTAACCTCCTAATTAAGCTACAATTAATCCAAAGTTCACGATTTTAATGGAGGAGGTTGGAAAAAGGAATGTAATAATTACCAATATTCAAACTTTGAAATGCTTTGGATTCTCAAAAATCGCCCCATTTAAAGAGGGAGTTACACTCCTTAATTGCCTTTAATACCTTTTTGGAAATCTGAAAAGACCAATCTAGAAATCCACGATTTTTGCTTTTCAAGATGGAATTAAAATGCTTTTAATGCTCTATGGAAATCGTGTAACCTAGATTGGAATTTTGGTTTAATTGCAAAACACTTTCCAAAGTTAAGGAGTAACTCCTTCTTTAATACACATTCAAAATTCAAATTTTCCTTAAATGCCTCACACGATTTTTGAAGAATATCCTTTTTCCAAAAGCTTTCCAATTTTCAATTACTTTAATTACCTCCCTTCTCCAAAAATCGCCAACTTCAATGGATGCTACTTTCTAAACTAATAGACTTAATTATACCTAGGGAACAAAAGAACTTAAATGGAAAATCGATTTCCTAGGAGTTAATGCTAACCTAATTCCAAAACTTACCTAAATGCAACCCTAAAAACGGCTAAAAAAAAAAAAACCTAATACATTGAACCTAGACACCTTCTTAACTCAACTAATGACCATTAAGACTTGCTAAAAAAAAATCGACCAAGAGCTCCAGGGGAGCTCTAATGGCTGCCGCCCCACCTTGGGGAAGATGGAGAACCACACGAAAATAAAAAAAAAAAACTAAAATTATAAATTAACAAAAAGCAATAAAACTAAATAACCACTAATTTGATAAAACTAAATTAGAGAATAATACAAAGGACTCCTAATTACACCAAGGCTAACAAGAACAGCACTATGCTGGAATTAAAAACATGAAAAAAAAAAGAAAACTTGATTTTTATAATTTTCAACAATAGACTCAAAACACAAAAACGAAAAATTGATTAAAACAACTAATTAAATCAATCCTAAAACAATGAAATGACTAACACAAATATATACTGCTGTTAACACCTAAAACACACAGCAACTACACGATTCACCAACATCAACACAAACATTTAACAAAAATACAAAGATCGGCTAGAATATCTCTAGCCGATTTTTTTTTTTTCTTTTTCAAAAATACAATCAAAACAAGACAAGCAGCACCCACAATCAAAATGAATTAAAATAAACTTTTTGGAATAGGATTTTCAGCAAAACAACACAATACACATGCTAGACAAAACAAAAATATCAAAACAGAAAAATATTTTTGTAAAAATCAAGAATCGGCTAGAATAAGTCTAGCCGATTTTGGATTTTTTTTTTCTTTTTAATTAAAACCAAATACAACCCACTCAAAAACCGAATAAAGTAAATCAAAATGAACACTTTTTTTTTTGGATTTTCAGTAAAACAATATCAAGAACACTTATGACAAACTTGAAGAATCGGCTAGATGAAGATCTAGCCGATTTTTATAAAAAAGATGAAAAATCAATAAAAACTCGATTCCAATAAATCGATCAAATAAATAAACCTAAGCTAACGTGCTGGCCTATGCACGAATGCTATTCTAAGGTTGAAATAAAAAGAAAAACAAGAAACATACAGAAAATAACAAAACAAAAACCACACACACAAATCGGTTTTATCTAGAAGAGAAGGAAGAAGAAGACCTACCTTTTGGAAGATCCGACGACCGGGGGGATGAAGAAGAGCGGACCTTGGCTGGAGGTAAACGTCTTCTACAGTTCAAGGATGCTGTACTTCACCAAAAACGGCACCTATTGCAGCTGCTACACGTTGGAGATCCACCGGTGATGGAATGTGAGCCGATTTCGCGATCGGAGGGTGTAGAAAGCCGGATGGAGGTAGGGCCGGCTCACCTTGGTGGTGTGTTGCGCACTCCCGCCCAAGGTTAATGGTCTCCACCTCTGCTACACCTGCAAAAGTACAGAAAAATGGTGAAAAGACAGCAAGGAATAAGAAAGAAATGAAAAGAAACCAAAGAAAGCTTGAAAATATGCTTGAAAATCAAGCATAGGTCGATCTTCAATGGCCAACACTTGGGGAAGATGGAGAGGAAGGAGCTGCTGCTGTAGAGTCACTGTAGGGGGCGTCCAAACACAGCCAAAGACGCCTAGGGTTCTTGAAAAAAAACTATTTATAGTTTTGACATTTTTCAGAAAGAGTGTTAAAAAATAAAATATTGCTAGGCGCCACTTTCTGGGGGGTTTTTAGAAAAACTTTTTGAAATGAGTATGGATAGGTGTGTGGATTGGGTTTTGGGCTTTCTAAGAGTTGATCCAAGGTCCAATTGACCTAATTGGGTCGGATATGGATCCGATCCACCTCGAAATCCGTGCCCAAACACTGAAATAGCCATAACTCTCTCATTTTAACTCCGATTTTTCTGAAATTCGAACCATAGCCCCTTACTATCAAAACACATCTAAACATGGGTTTAAAACCTTAAACTTGATACAAAACGCATGAAAAACTTGTTTACATGATGTGCATTTCATGCATCATTAAATACCCCCATGCTTGAATGTTTGTTAGTCCCTTAACAAACCCTAATCATGATATGCACTGAAGACAAGAAATGCTAAGCATGAATGCATAATACTACCTCACTTTCGTAGGAATCACGGTTGCATTTAGCGTATGCAACAAGCCCTTTAAACCCCTAGCTTACACTAGTGGACGAGTAAGGTCTCGTGAGGGTTTGCAGCGATGCTACCCACAAACATCAATAAAATGCAAGGATGATCTTTCAAAAATATTAGGCTCTTAAGAATGCAGTTGTAACAAATATTTCATGTAATTGACATTCTCAAAACAAGTTTAAAAATCTCATGCCTCCACAGTAAAAATTCTTTTCCTTCACTTTTCTAATATTGTAGCTAGTTCATGATTTTTCTCCGAAAATCAAGTATTCTCATGTTTTACTCATTTATTCTCACTTGTATATTTTCTGCACAGTAATGCACATATACTTAAGCAATGAAAATTTTCTCATTCAGCACATTCTTTTTCTTTCATTTTCAACTTTTGATCTCTTGCGTATTCTTCTCATATGAGCACTATTTCGAATAGTCAGTTTTCGTGACCCGTGTAGCGAGCTTTGGGTCAGTGACTCCCAAGTCGGCCGACCTTAGGGCACTAGATACAGAGTATCCCTCGGACTTAATTGCTCGAGTCACTAGACCTTCTATTCTAATAGTTTACGTATAGTCTTCCTCTTGTCATGTGCAATGTCTCTATCTCTTAGGCTTTCTATGCAGTCCATGTAACAAGCTTTCGAACCGGTGGCTCCCAAGTCAGTTGGCTTTGGGGCACCAGGTGTAAAACACCCTTCAGATTCTACTTACTCGAACTGCAAAGGCCACAAATATAGACTTAGACAAGAAGATGATCTCCTTCGTTATCCTTTTCGTTAAGACACTCAAACACTTCATCTCGTGTCTGAGTTCCACTACTAGGATTCACGAATACATCAACAACTAAACGTCGCTTTATTCTTTTAAACTCATTTTTCAAACACATCTTTCCATTGCTTATTTCTTCCTCAAAACATACTGTGCATACTTATACAAAAGTGATTCAACATTTTCTAACAATCAAATACTATCTTTTCTTTGAATTATCTCATAAACAACTACTATATTTGATTCAGTTCAGAAAAAAAATTTATGGGGCTTAAAAATTTTTAAACTGTTAGATTATGCCAAAAACAATCATATATGCTACACTTTGTTCTTAAATGCCTACTTTGATTACCAGTCATACAAATTTTTTTTTTTTTTTTTTTGTGTATTTTTGTGTGCATGCATCTAAACCACCCCCCCATGCTTGAATGACACTGTCTCTAGTGGCATACAAAATGAATAAAAATGTAATGCAAATGCACACTAAAAGACACTAACAAAAATATGGGAGAAAGGATAGATACAACCTGATTTGCTCTGAGCTTTTGAAGTTGATTTTCCTCTGATTCTTGAATTCTTTGAAAACTGTTCTCTGTACCTGGTAATTGATACACTAATTGTTAAGTTCATCCTGCATACATCAAAACACAAATTAGCACATGTGAAATGAAATACTAAATAAAAAAAAAAAAAAAAAAAACTCTGAAATGAAAAATAAATAATGTACATATCATACATCCCTCTGGTCGAATCTTCATGCCTTCGTGAGATGCACTATCTCACACTCACCATCCTGTAAGGCATCTGAAATGAATGGCTTCAGTCTTTGCCCATTTACTTTGAATGTACCTTGGGTCATAGGATCGAATAATGTCACTGCTCCATGGGGAAATACTTCTTTTACAATGTATGGACCTGTCCATCTCGATCTTAACTTCCCTGGGAATAAATGTAAACGAGAATTGTATAGCCACACTTTCTGATCTGGCTCAAACACTTTTCTGACAATATGCTTATCATGAAATGCTTTTGTGCGAGCCTTGTATAATTTGGCATTCTCATATGCATCATTCCTGAGTTCCTCTAATTCTGAGAGCTGCAGTGCTCTCTCTTTGCCAGCCTGGGTGAGGTCAAAATTCAATCTCTTTATAGCCCAGTACGCTCTATGCTCTAGCTCGACAGGAAGATGGCATGCTTTCCCGAATACAAGGCGATACGGAGACATGCCAATGGGAGTCTTGAATGCAGTTCTATATGCCCAAAGTGCATCATCTAAGCGCTGGGACCAATCCTTGCGGTCCGGACGAACTGTCTTTTCTAAAATTCGCTTAATCTCCCTATTGGACACTTCAACCTGTCCACTAGTCTGCGGATGATATGGAGTGGTGAATCTATGATTGACAGAATATCTTCTCAGCAGAGAAGCTATCTGAACATTCCTAAAATGCTTGCCACCATCGCTAATCATCGCACGTGGCACTCCAAAACGACTGAAAATGTTGTGCTTAATGAACTTAAGCACTACTCTGTGATCATTGGTCTTGGTGGCCACAGCCTCGACCCACTTGGACACATAATCAACTGCCACCAGAATATATAAATTTCCGAATGAGGGCGGAAATGGTCCCATGAAATCAATGCCCCAAACATCAAAAATTTCGACTATCAAAATCGGTAGCAAGGGCATCATGTCTCTCTTGGACATGTTTCCAATCTGCTGACATCGCAGGCATCGCCTACAGAACTCATGAGCGTCCCTGTGGAGTGTGGGCCAATAAAATCCTGACTGCAAAACCTTTGCAGCCGTCTTCCTACTACTAAAATGCCCTCCACAGGCTAACGAATGGGAAAAATTCAAAATGGATTGGTATTCCTCCTCCGGAACGCATCTCCTAATGATCTGATCTGCACAGTATTTGAACAACTCCGGTTCATCCCAATAATAGTGCCTCACCTGAGATAGGAACCTCTCACGCTCATTCTTGTTCCAATGCTCAGGTATCTGCCTCGAAACCAGATAGTTCACAATATCTGCAAACCAGGGTAACTGCGATGTACTGACTGACATGATCTACTCGTCGGGGAAAGAATCATTGATCGGTCTCTGATCCTGCGTGGTCTCCACGATCAGTCTGGAAAGATGGTCTGCTACTACATTCTCACTTCCTTTCTTATCTCGAATCTCGAGATCAAACTCCTGTAGTAGTAGGACCCAACGAATCAATCTCGGTTTGGTGTCTTTCTTATTCAACAAATATTTCAATGCAGAATGATCAGAATAGACAACCACCTTCGAACCGAGTAAATAGGACCTAAATTTATCCAATGCGAAAACTATCGCAAGTAGTTCCTTCTCTGTCGTAGTATAATTCATCTGTGCATCAGACAGAGTTCTACTCGCATAGTAGATCACATAGGGCTTCCTATCAATGCGTTGTCCTAGAATGGCCCCCATAGCATAATCAGAAGCATCGCACATAATCTCAAATGGGAGAGTCCAATCTGGAGGTCTCAAAATAGGTGCAGTAATCAAGGCCTCTTTGAGAATCTCAAAGGCCTTCATACAATCCTCACCGAAAACAAAGGGCTGGTCTTTCTCCAATAACGTGCAAAGCGGTCGAGAGATTTTGCTGAAATCTTTTATGAACCGCCTGTAAAATCCCGCATGCCCTAAAAATGATCGAATCTGCCTCACAGAGGTGGGTGGAGTCAAACGAGAAATGGATTCCACCTTTGCTCTGTCAACCTCAATACCATGCTTGGACACAATGTGTCCTAACACAATCCCCTCCTGGACCATAAAATGGCTCTTTTCCCAACTCAGGACGAGATTGGTCTCCACACACCTACTCAGTACTCGAGCAAGTTTACGGAGGCAATCTTCAAAAGAAGAGCCATACACTGAAAAGTCGTCCATAAAAACTTCCATCACATCATCAATCATGTCCGAGAAGATAGCAAGCATGCACCTCTGAAAAGTAGCCGGGGCATTACAGAGCCCAAAAGGCATACGTCTAAATGCGAAGGTGCCATAAGGACATGTAAACGTGGTCTTCTCTTGGTCGTCAGGATGGACAGCTACCTGATTGTATCCTGAATATCCGTCTAGAAAGCAGTAGTAGCTCTGTCCTGCGAGTCGCTCTAAGATCTGATCAATAAATGGCAATGGGAAATGATCTTTCCTAGTTGCCACATTCAACTTCCTATAATCGATGCAGACTCGCCATCCTGTAGTGGTCCTCATCGGAATTCTCTCACCCTTCTCATTCTCAACCACAGTGAGTCCTGACTTCTTCGGCACAACTTGAATCAGACTGACCCACTGACTATCAGAAATAGGATAAATGATTCCGGCATCCAACCACTTCACCACTTCTTTCTTCACCACTTCCTTCATGTTGGGATTTAGCCTTCTCTGCATATCCCTAAATGGCTTGATTTCCTCATTACAATGGATCCTATGCATGCAGAATGAAGGATCAATCCCCTTTAGATCAGCAACTCCCCATCCAATCGCTGCCTTGTGCTCCCGAAGAATAGTCAGCAATCTCTGTTCCTGCTCTTCAGTGAGCAAGGACGAGATGATCACAGGCAGAGTCTCATCATCTCCGAGATATGCATACTTGAGTGAATCCGGTAAGGGTTTCAACTCAAGTTTCGGAGGCGACTCGATCGACGATTTGGCGGGGGTCTCCACAAGTGGTGGAAGGGGTTCCCTGACTGCTCCCCAAGGTGGTCTCTCCGACGACACTCTAGACACATCTACACTATCTAAACCGCTATTCTTCTCTATATGGTACAAATCTAAAGAATCCTCAGTAATGTACAACTCGGGCTGCTCCTCCACTAACTCCTGTGCAATGTCTACATGAAAGCAGTCCATGTCTCCTGCTGGTCCCATCGCGGCATTGAAAATATTCAGTTTTACCTTCCTATTGCCAAATGAGAGATCCATGGCTCCAGTTCTACAATTGATGCACGCATTGGCAGTCGCCAAGAATGGTCTGCCTAAAATAATCGGAGTCTGGTGCTGGCTGTCTACTCCTTCCATATCAAGGATAATGAAATCGACTGGAAAATAAAAGTCATCCACTTTAACTAGCACGTCCTCCAAGACACCTCTCGGTACCTTGACGGAACGATCTGCCAGTTGAAGTGTAATCGGAGTCGATCTCATCTCCCCTAACCCGAAAGAATCAAAGAAATATCCGGGCAGAATGTTCACGCTTGCTCCAAGATCGAGCAATGCGCGTTCTATCCGGATGTTCCCTATAGTACAAGCAATGATAGGTGCTCCAGGGTCCTTGAGTTTGGGTGGTGTCTGATGCTGAAGTACTGAACTCACCTGCTCAGTCAGATGGACCCTGTTAGGAACTCGCTCTCTGGATTTCCTCTTTTGCGTACATAGCTCCTTCAGAAATTTGGCATAAGCCGGCACCTGCTGAATCGCATCGAGCAAAGGTAGGTTGATCTGTACATGCTTGAAGATATCAAGCATGTCCTGGATCTTCGCACCTTGCTTCCCTCTATAACCAGGAGACTCTAATGCTTTGGGATAGGGTGGTGGGGGGATATACTCTGCTGGCTCCTCCTCTTTGAGAGAAGGCTCACTCCTATCCTTCTTCTTCTCTGAGGATAAAGATGATGAAGGTGATGATGGGGATGGGGATGATGATTGAGCCGACGTAGGTGAAACAATGGTCTCTGGCTCCTCTATCTTCTCTCTACTCTCAACGTGATACTCACGTCCACTCCTCAAGGCCATAACTGATTTAGCCTGCTGCTGTGTCTCAGTATGAAATAGGCCTCCAGTCATCTGGTCCTTACCCTTCGGGTTCATGACAGCCTGACTCGGCAATGTACCCTCGGGTCTCCTACTAATAGCCTCAGCTAACTGTCCCATTTGCGACTCTAACTTCGCAATGGACTGCGTATGTGAGCTCAAAATCTGGCTACACTTCTCGAAGGCGTTCTGATTAGAGGTTTTCACCTCTTGGAATGCCTGGAGAAGTCTCTCCTCAAAAGATGTCTGCGGGGCAGACTCCTGCTGAATCGGGGAAGGAACTGAAGAAGAAGAAGACTGAGCATAGTTCGGTCTTTGAAATGGCTGAGTAAAAGATGGCTGCCGAACTGGCTGAGAGGAAGAAGGCATCTGTATAGAAGACGGTGGATTCTTCCATGAAAAATTGGGATGGTTACGCCAACCCAGATTATATGTCGATGAAAATGGGTTATTTGGCGGTCTGACGTAACCCTGAGCTGCCTGAACTTGTTCTTGAACAAATTCAGGGTACTGAGCTGCTGAAGGGCACTCAGTGATCTCGTGTGCCGGACTGGCACAAAGAGTACACACCTGCTGTGTAGTGGATGGTCCTGAGAGAAGCTGGTCCAGCTTCTGAGCAATCATGTCTACTTTACACTGTAGTGCAGTAGATGGACCAATCTCAAGAACGCCAGCTTTCTTCTGAATGCTGGGTGTGGCTCTATCAGAATGAGAGCTCGAAGCATGGTGGAGTGAATTCTCGGCCAATGTATCAAATAGCCTCCATGCTTCGTCCTCGCTCTTCAGCATGAATGTCCCACCGCATGAAGAGTCGATCATCTGACGATTCTTGTCAGACAATCCATCATAGAAACTCTGCACCAGTTGCCATTTCGGCACCTGATGATGGGGGCATTTCCTGAGGAGATCCTTCATTCTCTCCCAGGTCTCATGAAAGCGCTCACCATCTAGCTCTGAAAAGCTAGTGATGGCTCTACGATATTGGTTCGTGCGACCAATGGGAAAGTATTTCCGAAGAAACTCCTGTTGCAACTGATCCCAGGACTCTATTTCTACAGAATCTAAGGACTTTAGCCAATACTTGGCTTTGTCCTTCAATGAAAAAGGGAATAGAGTCAACCTCAACGCATCATCATCGAAATTCTGTATCTTAACAGTAGAACAGATTTCGAGGAATTCATCTAAGTGTCGGTAGGGATCCTCATGACTAAGGCCATAAAAGGATGGAAGCATTTGAATAATGCTGGCCTTAATCTCATAATGTGGCGCTCCTACATCGGGTCTCCGAATGCAGGATGCCTGAACATAGTCTGTGGGAATGAAGTATTCCCGCAGAGGGCGCGAAAGAACTGGGGGTAGAGGTGGAGGATCCATGTCAGCCATTGTTGCCGAACTTCGATGAGAATGTAAAATTCTCTCTGGGTTGTCAACAAATGGGTGTAATGGGGTTCCTAGACCTCGTCGACCCTGCATACACTGGTACTAAGACCAGATGTAAGCAAACGACCTAACTAAAAAAAAATTAAACTAGCACAGGTACTAAAATGTAAATAAGCAAATAACAGTAACTAAAAAAACAAACAAATATGCTATATAGCTATGTCAGAATTCTATACTAAATAATTAAATAACAAAGTAAACTATTCTAAAATGCTAAAACAAATAAATACAGGAAATCACAAACTATGTTTTTCTAAAACCCACCTGTCTAATCGCTCCTTGCAGAATGATAATTAAGTGAATCCTAAAAAGAACAATATGTGAATCCTATATTTACTAACTATGTTAATCCTATATTCACTTACTAATCCTACTAACTAAAAAGAAAACAACTAATTAACTAACTAAAACAAAATAATAATAAATTAAACTCTAAGAAATAAAGTAATTAATTCGCCGTTCCCCGGCAACGGCGCCAAAATTTGGTTGATATTTTGGAATGCTCTTTTTAAAACAGTTATTTTCAATAAAACTTTGGAAAATCGTCAACCAAAAATATAAAAACCGACTTTCCACAAAGTGGTAAGTACGGGTCGATCCTCAGGGAACAGGAATTAATCACTATAATTCTAGAAAATTTAATTTATTAATATCAAATGACAATCTACAATTATAAAGTGAATACAACTACAATTAAGCACTAAAAGAACAATAAACAAGCATTTAGTCTTCTGCTCCACGCCAAGGGTAATTCTGTCTTTTCGCCACTTAGAGAATCTTTTCACTTGTATACTAACCCTGGAAACTAAATATGCTTTTCAACCTAAAAAATGCAGAAAAATACAAAGTTAGTTTTCTATTTTAATGATGCAAACAACAATTAAAACTATGTCTAATTCTACGAAAATAATAAACAAATGCTATTTATCAAACAAAAATTAAATAACATACTAAATTAATTCTAAAATTAACCAAATTACTTCTACTAATGCTGTATGATGATTATGCAACTTCTAAAATACAGAAACTACTGAAAACAAGTCTAAAATGCCGAAACTAAGAAAATTACGAAACTGCCCCTAACTAGTGTAAACTAGCAATCTGACAGGTTATCGTAAAACCACTGTTTGATAGGGCAAACGAGGTCCGATTTTCCCGAAATTTGTTCTGTTCTGCAACTGACAGATTAAGTAAAATGACAGTTTTTACAGAATTAAAAAACAGTATCTGGAACTCCAGATATAAGCGTTTCAAATCTGGGAAAAATCAGGATATCGCCAGTCCTGTAATTTAAAATCCAGAAAAAGCGGTTTTCATAAAACGCTTAAAAATCAGACCAAATCAACTCCGAATGAGCTGAAATTTGGTCTGCAGTTAAATAACACGTCAATACAGTGAATAGAAAAAATAAATTTGGAAAACACAGAGTTTTTGATCAGAAAATAATTCTGTTTCGACAGGGCAAAAATCTGGTTTTTATTTGAGTGCACTATTCACTTTATGAACCTATGGAAACACTATCAAATGCAATCTACACCTAATGCAATCTAAATGACACTGTATAACAGTGTATATACAGATGATAATTAGGAAAATACTAAATGCACGACGCACAAAACCTACAAGCAATTTATGACTAGAACTAAGTTAACTCACAATGGAAATGCAACTATGCTAAATAATAAAATGCAATCTAACCACTAAGTTAACTAATATCTAACTATCATTCAAAACACAACAAAACACATTTCATACATATTGAATAAATACGTACACACACTTCTATACTAAAACTAAATTAGATAAATAAACTAATTAATATAGAAATCAAAGGAAATAATAAAAATGACTTACTTAACTAAAGAACGAAGGCTAAGGTTAGGATTCACTTGGTTGACTCGATCTAGGATCGGTTTCGACTTGAGTAGGTTCAGTTTGGGTTTGGATGCACTCGGATGGGATTAGGTAGGCTCGGTTTGACTAGGTTGAAAGAGATAGGTTCGAGCTAAGGTGAACTCACTAATTGAATTCGGTTTTGAGTTACCTTAGTCAACTAGGTTCGAATTGACTTAGGCTCAACTAAGTTGGACCCAGCTTAGGGTTTGACTAGGCTCGAATGGGCTAAGGTAAGCTCGGTTGACTCACTAGGTTTAGACTAAGTTTTGACCCGAGTTAGGTCTTTGACTAGGTTTGACCAAGATTGGGTTTTGGATGTAGGTTTAGCAAGACTAGGGTGAACTCGGTTTACGTAGGCTTGAACTAAGTTTGACTCAACTAGGGTTGACTTAGATAAGTTAGGTAGACTAGGTTGACCTAACTTAGGTTAAGGTTGACTCCACTAAACTTGACTAAGGTTGGGCTTTGGTCTTAGACTTGACCTAAGTGCGGTTTAGGCTTTGACTTGGGCTAGGCTAGGTTTTGACTAGACTCAAAGGGGGTGTAGACTAGGGGTTGATTCGACCTAGGCTCGGTTTGACTAGGTTAGGTCTAGACTAAAGTAGTAACCTCCTAATTAAGCTACAATTAATCCAAAGTTCACGATTTTAATGGAGGAGGTTGGAAAAAGGAATGTAATAATTACCAATATTCAAACTTTGAAATGCTTTGGATTCTCAAAAATCGCCCCATTTAAAGAGGGAGTTACACTCCTTAATTGCCTTTAATACCTTTTTGGAAATCTGAAAAGACCAATCTAGAAATCCACGATTTTTGCTTTTCAAGATGGAATTAAAATGCTTTTAATGCTCTATGGAAATCGTGTAACCTAGATTGGAATTTTGGTTTAATTGCAAAACACTTTCCAAAGTTAAGGAGTAACTCCTTCTTTAATACACATTCAAAATTCAAATTTTCCTTAAATGCCTCACACGATTTTTGAAGAATATCCTTTTTCCAAAAGCTTTCCAATTTTCAATTACTTTAATTACCTCCCTTCTCCAAAAATCGCCAACTTCAATGGATGCTACTTTCTAAACTAATAGACTTAATTATACCTAGGGAACAAAAGAACTTAAATGGAAAATCGATTTCCTAGGAGTTAATGCTAACCTAATTCCAAAACTTACCTAAATGCAACCCTAAAAACGGCTAAAAAAAAAAAAAAACCTAATACATTGAACCTAGACACCTTCCTAACTCAACTAATGACCATTAAGACTTGCTAAAAAAAAATCGACCAAGAGCTCCAGGGGAGCTCTAATGGCTGCCGCCCCACCTTGGGGAAGATGGAGAACCACACGAAAATAAAAAAAAAAAAACTAAAATTATAAATTAACAAAAAGCAATAAAACTAAATAACCACTAATTTGATAAAACTAAATTAGAGAATAATACAAAGGACTCCTAATTACACCAAGGCTAACAAGAACAGCACTATGCTGGAATTAAAAACATGAAAAAAAAAGAAAACTTGATTTTTATAATTTTCAACAATAGACTCAAAACACAAAAACGAAAAATTGATTAAAACAACTAATTAAATCAATCCTAAAACAATGAAATGACTAACACAAATATATACTGCTGTTAACACCTAAAACACACAGCAACTACACGATTCACCAACATCAACACAAACATTTAACAAAAATACAAAGATCGGCTAGAATATCTCTAGCCGAAATTTTTTTTTTCTTTTTCAAAAATACAATCAAAACAAGACAAGCAGCACCCACAATCAAAATGAATTAAAATAAACTTTTTGGAATAGGATTTTCAGCAAAACAACACAATACACATGCTGGACAAAACAAAAATATCAAAACAGAAAAATATTTTTGTAAAAATCAAGAATCGGCTAGAATAAGTCTAGCCGATTTTGGATTTTTTTTTTTCTTTTTAATTAAAACCAAATACAACCCACTCAAAAACCGAATAAAGTAAATCAAAATGAACACTTTTTTTTTTGGATTTTCAGTAAAACAATATCAAGAACACTTATGACAAACTTGAAGAATCGGCTAGATGAAGATCTAGCCGATTTTTATAAAAAAGATGAAAAATCAATAAAAACTCGATTCCAATAAATCGATCAAATAAATAAACCTAAGCTAACGTGCTGGCCTATGCACGAATGCTATTCTAAGGTTGAAATAAAAAGAAAAACAAGAAACATACAGAAAATAACAAAACAAAAACCACACACACAAATCGGTTTTATCTAGAAGAGAAGGAAGAAGAAGACCTACCTTTTGGAAGATCCGACGACCGGGGGGATGAAGGAGAGCGGACCTTGGCTGGAGGTAAACGTCTTCTACAGTTCAAGGATGCTGTACTTCACCAAAAACGGCACCTATTGCAGCTGCTACACGTTGGAGATCCACCGGTGATGGAATGTGAGCCGATTTCGCGATCGGAGGGTGTAGAAAGCCGGATGGAGGTAGGGCCGGCTCACCTTGGTGGTGTGTTGCGCACTCCCGCCCAAGGTTAATGGTCTCCACCTCTGCTACACCTGCAAAAGTACAGAAAAATGGTGAAAAGACAGCAAGGAATAAGAAAGAAATGAAAAGAAACCAAAGAAAGCTTGAAAATATGCTTGAAAATCAAGCATAGGTCGATCTTCAATGGCCAACACTTGGGGAAGATGGAGAGGAAGGAGCTGCTGCTGTAGAGTCACTGTAGGGGGCGTCCAAACACAGCCAAAGACGCCTAGGGTTCTTGAAAAAAAACTATTTATAGTTTTGACATTTTTCAGAAAGAGTGTTAAAAAATAAAATATTGCTAGGCGCCACTTTCTGGGGGGTTTTTAGAAAAACTTTTTGAAATGAGTATGGATAGGTGTGTGGATTGGGTTTTGGGCTTTCTAAGAGTTGATCCAAGGTCCAATTGACCTAATTGGGTCGGATATGGATCCGATCCACCTCGAAATCCGTGCCCAAACACTGAAATAGCCATAACTCTCTCATTTTAACTCCGATTTTTCTGAAATTCGAACCATAGCCCCTTACTATCAAAACACATCTAAACATGGGTTTAAAACCTTAAACTTGATACAAAACGCATGAAAAACTTGTTTACATGATGTGCATTTCATGCATCATCAGCTCCCAAATGTCTTAGATCCACCTGTGTGTAGATGGGCTTCGGGCATCTTCGATCAATTTTGTGAAGCCTTCGCAGAGCGATTTTTAAATGCATCTTCCGCCCACTTATCGCACATTTCATCCCAGTAATCTCTCCTGATAGTAATAGGACCATGGCCCTTCCACAGTAATGGATCATCTACTACGCCCGATGCTTTTTTTGCTGCAGTCTTCATAGTGTGCAGCATGTCTGCAAATCGATTGACAGCCACCTTCTGCCACACCTTCCTTGCATCATTTTCTTCCACCGTAGTTGCGAAGCGATTCGAAGCCTAAAAATATTTTCAGAAAGTTAGTAGACATTGCTTAAATAAATTAAATATGAAACACATTAACTATGAGGAATAACTGTATACCCTGAATGAGGACCACAATCTGTCTAACACCTCCTTTGGGTACTCTTTCCATTGAGCAACTGGTCCTGGTAGATGTTGAAGAAGTGAATTCCTAATCTCTCGTACTACTTCTTGTGGCTCAAACCTCGTGCTGCACATGAATTGTTACACAGTAAATATCAATATAAAATATTTAAAAGATATGCAATAATTGAAAACAAAATACTTACGGTCGATTATCGATATACACTATTCGAATGAGTCTTCTTGTGCCAGTCTGAGAAGACCCTGTTTCCTGTGTTGGCTGTTGACTTGTGTGATCAACTGGTGTAGGTGGGTCGTGTACAGACGCAACATCATCTGTAAAAAAATACATTAGAAATTCTCAAAATGTGCATTTGAACTAATCAAGCATCTAATTAGTTATATGATATACCTATCACAGGAGCCCGTGAAGATGAAGGCTGAGCCTGGCTATTACTGGATGAGCGACCACTATAACCTCCACGAACCATATTCTAACAAATAACATATGTCATACAATAGATTCAAATAATTCACGTCAAGTATTACAATGCATTCAAGTCATTCACATCAAGCATTGCGATGCATTCAAATAATTCAAATCATTGACATCAAGTATTGCACTAATTCAAATCATTCGTTAATTGCATAAATTATAATATTTTCAGATAATTGAAATCATTCACATAAAGTATTACAATGCATTCGAATCATTCGTATCAAGTATTAATATACATTCAAATAAAAATTTTAATCATTCACACCAAGTATTGCAATACAACTCACATCAAGTATTACAATGCATTTAAATAGAGGTTTGTAGTATAAGATTTTGCTCACTAGCTTGAGAATTCTTCCTCGTCACTAGTTTGACTTTCTTCTTCTTCTTCTTCTTCTTCTTCTTCATTGTTTGCCCATCCACTTGGTACATCATTTGGATCACATTCCTCTATGAATGTTTCATCGGCCAATGGAGATATGACATGCATATCATGCGCAACATCGTGACCATAAGCGAAGTCATAGACATCATCTGATTGATAGTAATCACTGTCTTCAGCTAACTCATCTTCCTGTAACTGATCATACTCGGGGTATAGTTTGGATTTCACCTTGCAAACTGCCCACCATTCATTTCTATCTGACTTTTTTATACTCGAATATGAAGTATAATAAACTTGTTGAGCTTGCGAGGCTAATATGAATGGTTCATATGTTCCAAACCTGGATTTATGATTCACCTCCACAATGCCTGAAGCTTTGTCGAGTCTTGTTGCAGTTGGATCAAACCAATGACACTTGAATATCGTAACCCTGTTATTCATGCCTAAGTAAGTCAACTCCATTATTTCATCTATAACACCGTAGTAATCATGTTCATTTTCACCGTAGCTGCTACCCTTGACACACACGCCACTATTTATCGTTGATTTGTTTATACCGTAGTCTTTTGTATGGAATCGATAACCATTTACGATATACCCGTTGTAGCATTGCACAACTTTGGTCGGACCATTTTCTAAATCACATATTCCTTGATCTTTAACATCACCATGGCGAACCTACGCACAGACATAAACAATTATTGTGATCACGATCAATTAAGTAACTTAGTGTTGTTTATAAGTACAAAATTTATGTTAGCTTCTTTACCAACTGTTTCAACCACTCCACAAACTTAGTTTCACGTTCTTTTTGTACTTCTGCATGAGTGAGATGTGAAACTTCGCTTTGCAACTCCAGATCAAATCGTCTGCAAACCACAAATACTTATATTACCGAGCCATGTATCCACATATAGAACATAAAAGGATTTATAATTGAGTTGCATATACATATACTTACTCAATGTATGGGTCGATCACTGAGCAATTAAAAAGAATATAGATGTGTGCTGCATCTTGCTCTCGATCTGTCAATAGCCTTGATCGGCAACTACCAAATGCATGCCCAAGTGGTTGAAATATCGACAGCTTGTCAGCTATAATTACTTGTTCTCCATCATCGTTACGGGGCGGGCATGTGTAACGTGTTGGAATATGAGGTTCAAAGTACATAGATTTGAAATTTAAAATCTCTTCTAAAGTGTACGCCTCACAAATAGAACCTTCTACTCTTGCTTTATTACAAACCTTTTTTTTTAGGTCGAACATGCATCTGACAAGAATATACATTTCAAATTTTAAATATCTGTCATTAAAGAGACAAATATAAAAAAACATATACCTTTCAAATGAGTACATCCATCGATATTGCACAGGGCCACCAACCCTTAGTTCATATGGCAGATGTATGATCAAATGTTCCATAACATCGAAAAATGCTGGCAGAAATATCTTTTCTAACAGACAAACAGTGGTGATGACAGAATTCTCGAGATTCTTTACATCTGATACAACGACCTCCGATGCGCACAATGTTCTGAAAAATCCGCTCAACTCAGACAATACCCCCCCATATAGGTTTGTCTAACATATCATGGAATGCTAGGGGTATCAATCGTTGCATAAAGATATGACAATCATGGCTCTTCAACCCATATAACTGTCCATCGTCAATCTTCACAGCCCGAGCAATGTTAGAGACATATCCATCTGGAAATCTCAGTTGTCTCAACCATTGACATACACGTTTTATTTGATCAGGTCCGAGCACGTACTTCGTCTTTGGTTTCAGTACTTTGCCATTATACTCTTTGAGTTTCAATTCTGGTCTTTTACATATTAATTTTAAATCCATACGGGCCTTCGGATTATCCTTCGTTTTTCCTTTAATATTCATTACTGTATTGAACACATTTTCAAACACATTTTTCTCTACATGCATCACATCCAAATTATGTCGTATCAATAGGGTCGGCCAATACGGTAGTTCCCAAAAAATAAATTTTTTCGTCCAATTGTGATCCTTCCCAAATCCACAGAAGGGTGTAGTACTACGGGCATCTGTTAATACATCTGGAAAGTATCGCAATCTTCTTAGAATCTCTATGCCGGACAATCTTGAGGATGGACCTTCTGTTTCAGTTGTGCCTGCTTTAAATGCATTCTTTTGACGTCGGAACGGATGATCGCTGGGTAGAAATCGACGATGGCAATCAAACCAGCAAGGCTTCCTTCCATGCCTCAATCTAAAAGCTTTGGAATCCTCCATGCAGTACGAACAAGCCAACCTCCCACGTGTGCTCCAACCAGATAACATACCATATGCAGGGAAGTCACTGATTGTTCATAGAACAACGGCCTTCATGTTGAAATTTTGTTTTTTGTGGGCATCATACGTGGTAACACCGTCATCCCACAATACTTTTAATTCATCAATCAATGGCCTTAGATATACATCAAGATTTTGGCCAGGTGAGGTCGGACCAGGGATCAACAGAGACAAGAAAAGATTTGGACGTTTCATACACAAGCTTGGTGGAAGGTTGTATGGAGTTACAAATACTGGCCAGCATGAGTATGGAGTTGATCTACCCCCAAATGGATTAAATCCATCTGTACATAGACCGAGTCTAACATTTCACACTTCCATTGCGAAGTTCTGATGAGTATGATCAAAGTGCTTCCAAGCTTCATCGTCAACAGGATGCGTGATCTTGTTTTCATCATGTCGAACTTTATTTGCATGCCATCTCATGTGTTTAGCTGTCCTTGAAGACATATACAATCGCTGCAATCTAGGAGTGATAGGAAAGTAACGGAGCGACTTGTATGAAACTTCCTTTGATCTCGTGCTACCATTGCCTCTTGTCTTTGGCTTGAACCGAGGATGCCCACATGACGGGCATGATATGTCGTTTTCCTGCTCCTTGAAATACAACATGCAGTGATTTGGACAAACATCAATCTTTTTATAACCCATACCTAGAGCGTTGACCATAACTTTCGCACGATAGAAATTTTGTGGCAATTTCTCATCTTTAGGCAACATACTCTTCACAATCATGCACAAACGGTCAAAACATGATTGACTCAAATTATACTCGGACTTCAAATTCATTAGTTGAAGAACTGCAGACAAGATAGTGTGACTCTCACAACCGTTCCAAAGTGGCTCATCAGCATCTCTAAGTAAATCATAAAATCTACTAGCTGCATCGTTTGGTGATTCTTCATCTACGGCAGTTCTTACATCACTAGAACTCATAGCAGAACCCAGTTCTGTTCCTGTGGCATCAAATATCAAATTCGTATATGGATTATCGTGCACCACATTCACCCGTGCATCAAAATCGTTTCTAAATTCTTCTCCATGAAACGTCTAGTTCTGATAATCACTCACAAAACCCTTCTTGTATAGGTGATGTCTAACGCCATGAGGTTCTACAAATCGATTATTCTTACAAATCTTGCAGGGACACCTAATCCGACCTGTGGGATCTACCGTACTGACACTTGCCATTGCAAATTCAATAAAACTGTCAACACCATCCATATATTCATGCGATAACTCATTGTCCACTATCCTACGATACATCCATTCACGGTTTGCAGTCATTCTGTCGTATGATGTTACGAATAGTATCCTAACCAGTTAAAAGAGAACCATCAGAATGCTATGATGAAGAAAATATCAAATTTATCATGCAATATATGATGTCATACAATCACAAGAATTATGATGCATGCATTGATAACTTAATATTTTCATGTGCAAACTATTCATGACACAATACATTCATTTGAAGCATGCTTTCAGTATATAATTTCACATGGAAGACATAATCAAATTGAAAGTAACTACATGTAAGCATGGATACAATCACATCAAACATTGCAATACATCGAAATAATTCATATAAAACAAATGTCAAACATGTACCTGCAGCAAACACACTTCAATATCCCACTAACTACTACCATGCATAGCATGGACTCCGCACTCCAAAAATAAGAACACTTCCATATTCATACATTAAAATCATGCTCAGCATGATCTCCGAACTCCAACAAAGCAGTCCTAGATATCAACAACTAAGTGAGTGTGTGAACAATAAAGTGTTACATTCAATAAATTAAATAACATGTGATGCACTTGCATCACTTACTCACCACGGCTATTTACCCGATTTGCATTGTTTTTCTCACTTACTTACCAAGGGTGGCGGGGCACAAGCGAGTTCTGTTGAGAAATCTGCAAAAACCACTGTGTTAAAATGAATATTGAAGCTAATTAGGGAAACACAAACACTTATGCAATGCAAAAAACAACTAAACTGATGATGATATATCTAATGATGAAATGCGATGAAATAAAGTGTGCAAGTAATGTACTGCAATGAATATTGAAGCTAATTAGGGAAACACAAACACTTATGCAAAGGAAGCAAAAAGACTAAACAGAACTTTTACAAGAATGAAAAACTAAAAGATTAACAAAAATTAGCAGAATAATCAATCACCCATACAGGAGAAAATAAGCAAAACCATCGATGCTTGCAGCCAAGTCTTCCTCTCTCAATGACCATGGTGAACAGCCCATGACTATATATGAGCTTTAATTACTTGTAATTATGGAAACAATAAATGACATTTATTAGTCATACTGCAAAAATATTTATTTAAAAAAAAAATTTGCTAAGATATTTGTAGGTTTATATTTAAAAAATAAATTGCTAAGTTATTTGTAGGTTTATTAGACACATAAATTTGAGATTAACATGTTAATAATAAGTGCATATATGTTTTGTGAAAATGCATGAGCAGTCAATCATTATTAAGCAGCATCAAGTCATATGAGAAATTTTAGTGTATTTTAGAATATTGACTTTTGCAGTTGTTGGAAAACATAATTACAGTTTCCAATCACATGATTAAAAAAATTTTGCTTACTATCCATATAAAAGACGATCCATAAAGCAAAATATTTGTTTTTTGCCATCGGAATATACTGCTGACCAGTGATCACCTTCTTCGTCTTACATTTTTGCAGCAGAGTTTGATATTGTTGTTTTGACTATTTCCAAGTCGCCCAATTTGGTAGAGGTGGTTCGGAAACTATGGCGGAAGTTGGTGCATGCAAAAGACATGCCTAATTTTGTTGGCGAGAAAGATGCAATTGAGCAGCTAAGAAAGGCTGTACAAGACAGCACACCAAACCAGAAACGCGTTCTGGTAGTTCTTGATGATGTTTGGTCCGAATCCGATCTCGCCAATCTCGTCATCGAAAGAGGGGGCTTAATTAAAACCCTGGTCACCTCTAGAAAAAAGTTCCGTAAGTTCCAATGGATTTATCAAGTGCAAGAACTGAAGATGGAGGACGCCAAGTTGCTCTTGCTTGGCCATGCCCTTTCCCAACATGAAGACCCTGAAGACTTGAATGACGAGCTTCTGTCAAAAGCAAAAGATCTAGGCTTGGATGATGAGCTGGTGGAGAAGGTACGTATCCCATCTAGTTTAGCAATTAGCATTAGAGAAAAGCCCACAAGGGCTCGGCTCATCTGGTGGAAATGAAGGTGCAGCAGGTCTGAATAGACCAAGCAAAAGGGGCAGAGGAACAAAGGCTATATCAATACAGCAAAAGCCTCACTTCTCTCTGAACAACTTTGCTCATGATGAAGTAGATCGTTCTGCTGGTGTTGGACCTCAGCTCAAAGGCAAATCACAAGAGGAATCGGAGGAAGAAGAAGAAGAAGAAGAAGAAGAAGAAGAAGAAGAAGAAGAAGAAGAATGAAGATTACCTGCGCGTCGCCGGGCGGTGGCGGGAGGCTGACGGGGAGCGGCAGCTGGCGAGCGGTGGACGACTGGCGACTGGCGAGCGGTGGACGGGGAGCGGCGGCGGCCGGGCGGTGGCGAGAGCCGACGGGCGGCGGGAGGGAGAGGGCGGCGGGCGGGAGCAAGACAGCGAAACAGGAAAAAGAGAAAGAGGGATGGGATTAGGGATTTACGCGACATTTAGCGACGGCTTAGCGACGAAATTATTCCGTCGCTAAGCCGTCGTAAATCAAAAAACCAAAAAAGTGACGGAATATATTCTGTCGCTACGTCGTCGCGAATTAGCGACGAACTAGCGACGACAGAGTTCCCTCTCTAAATCCATCGCTAAAATGGTGTTCTTGTAATAAGAATTAGCGACAAAAAATTGCAGTCGCTAATCCGTCGCTAAGTAGCGTCAGATTATCGATAAAAGTTGTTTCCTCGCTAATCCATCGCGAATTAGCGACAGATTGTATCTCTAGCTAATCTGTCGCTAATTAGCGACGAAAAAAATCCGTCGCAAATTTCTGTCGCAAATTTCCGTCGCTAATTAACAATTTTCTTGTAGTGGGCGAGCTAGAAATATCGTCATCATTACTCAACAAAAACCATTTTTTAGTGATTTATCGGCGAGAATTCTCACCCTTATAGGCCTATAGTGACAAAAAATACGACGATAACAATGAGATATATCACCGTTATTGACCTGCATCCTTATAGTGTAACTTCCCTATAATGAGTAATGAGCATGGATGCATGACAAGCTGTCATATGCATCCATACCCATCTATTACCGTTTTCCAAAAACTCTCTGTCGTGGCTGTTGTTGATATTGCTGTTGCCTTCAAAATGATACGCAATATTTTTTAAAAATTAAAATTTATCAAATTATTGCTTATCAAACTGTTTTTATTAACATTTTTTTGGGTCATCCCAATGGCCAGCCACAGTCGTTTCATTCATGATTTTTTACCAGGTGGGCCTTGTGAATATGAAGTTTTGGTTAGAACGCCTACCGACCTATACTACCAAAGAATCTAATTTAGAATTAGTGGTCCATTAAACTGACTAAACAGTAAAAACTAATTACCTAATTCATTTTAGTTTACTTTTTCAATGACTGGTTCTTGAGAGAGAGAGTTTGGAAAACTGAAAATAGATCATGAATGCATGTCATGCATTCATACCCATCACCCAAAGTCAACAAATTAAATGAATGCTTTGGCACTTACGTTTTTAATTAGGCAACTGGCATTTATGAATTATGATGTATTTATAACTACTTAAGTAAATAAGAGAATGCATTTTAAGTGTTATCATAGTCTTTGGATCTTTTGAGATTCAACAGCTATAGAAAGGAAGTAAGTGCTCAGGAGCACCGTGTGTATATATATATATATATATATATATATATATATATATATATATATATATAGCAGAGCCCATATCTTCTGATGTAATTTTTTTTTAAGTTACGACTTGTAACGGTGGTTGCAACCTCCGCTAAAGGGTAATTTTTAATAAAAAACAACATTTTCCACCGCGATCTTGTGCAATCAGCAGTGGAAATCCGTTTGAAATCATCAAACTATGGACAATTCTTTTTCCTGCGGGGAGTGCCCCTTCGATAGTCATGGGAGCTACCACTCACCGGTCTCTGATTCTATTGCGGCTACACCAGCACTGAGCAGTCCTATCTCATCCTATATGGGTCTGTCCGTGGTCGAAGCCACTCAGCGTCTAGACTTATCGCTTCCTCAACCACAATTATAAAGCGTCGATTCAGTTATGCGTGAAACATTCGTCGCTATCGCTGATGTCTTTTCGACCTTGGTCGAGACAGAGTGGCATAGCCCTGACGTCATCCAAACCTCCAATTTTGGTCAGGGGGTTCTCTCCTTCAGGGCAGGGTGGTCCCCCAATCAGGAGACGTCATCGGCCTCTGCTTTCTCCATCCGGTGAGTTGAGGGTTTCTTCGAGGCGGTCTGTGAGGATTCGCACTCTGAGGGAATTTCTAAATTTTCAGTTATGAAGTTCTTGTGTTGGAATATTCGGAGCCTAAATTGCCCCTCTAAACAACTTTTCCTGGCAAGTTTGATCCGTCAAGAAAAGCCTGATCTCATTACCCTTTGCGAAACAAAGATGACACTTATCTCACGCTCTATCGTCTCAGAAATCTCGCATGGTGCAGATTTTTTCTTCAAGCCTGCGATTAACTATGCGGGAGATCTACTCATCCTTGGGAAGCTTTCTCTAGACTTACACCAGGTTGATGTAGGAACATTTTCCATATCCATCGCTTTTCCACTCTCGCATAAGTCGGCGCCAACTGTGGTCACAAAGGTTTACGATCCCAACCGCAACTCCTGACGAGAGGAGTTTTGGTCGGACCTGAATAGGGTCATTGCTACTTTCGGGGACCAGCATATTATCATGGGTGATTACAACTACCTTCTGTCGCCAACCGACTCAAGCCTTCCGGTTTCCTTCTCAACCTCAATGAGGGGCTTCAAAGTTTTATTCAGATAAACCAGCTGTACCCCGTCCCACATGTAGGTAAAGCGTTCTCTTAGACCAATCGACGTTCTCGATCGTGCTTCCGTCTGCTAGATTGGGTGCTCATATCGCCAAATCTTCTGAACTCTATTAATGACATTTCTTGTTGTCTTTTTCCTCCTTCTGTCTCGGGCCATAGTCAGATTGTTATCTGATGGAGTCAAAGCTTCTCCGGCAACAGAACCTTCAGATTTGAGCAATGGTGGCTTAATGAGGTAGGTTTCGAGTCGTTAGTCCAACAATCTTGGAATAGACCTTTCTATGCGGACCGGGCGGCTTCATAGTGCATGGTTAAACTGCTTCGGTTATCTTGCGACATTAAATCTTGGCTTGTCTCCAATAACATAATCAAATTCCAAAATATGGGGGAGTGGGAGTGCGAGCTGTCTAACATCAATCAGTCGCTCTTGGTTATGACCTCAATGTCTGCATCCGATATTGAAAGCCTCAATGCTAGATCAGTCGAGTTGTCTCTACTGTTACAATCTTGGCATCTAAAAGATAAGATACGCTTAAAGCAATAGTTAAGGGTGATTTGGCTTAAAGCAAGTGATGAGAATACAAGGTTCTTTAATTCTTTCGCCTCTCATTAGCATAGAAGTCATGTGATTCTTTCTATGTCTATCGATGGGGTATCCTACTCGAGCGATCAGGTACTTCATGTTGTCACCAACTATTTCACTAACCTGTATTCCTGCAGCCGCGCGACAGGCGGCGCAATGGGTACTGCATTATTCTTGTCCATGAATTAGGCACTCTCAAAGTTGATTCAGGTATCGTTCTCTGAAGATGAAATCTTATCAGTTGTGCGGGATTTGTCTGGGTGGAAAGCTCCAGAATTTGATGGGTATCCCATGGATTTCTTTTGCATTTTTTGGCAATGTGTTAAGAGTGACATCCTTAGTGTTTTCGCGGAGTTTCATCATTACGACCGATTGTTGATTCATTCCCACTTCACCATTGTGTCTCTTATTCCTAAGGAGATTGCCGCATCAGACATCTCGCTGTTCCGCTCTATTTCTGTTTTAGGAGGTTTATACCACATTATCGCAAAAGTTTTGGCAAATAGGATGCGGTCAGTCGCTCCTAGGATTTTTTCGGACGCTCAGTTCGCCTTTATCCCTAATAGAAGGCTTCAACATTCTTTCATTTTGGCCACAGAAGTATTGTATTCACTCAAGATCAGCGGGGGGGCTTTCTTCTCTCTTAAGCTTGACTTTCATAAAGCCTACGACTCAGTTCATTGGTCGTTTCTTTTCAACATGTTGGCGAATTTAAGCTTCGACAGACGTTTCTCTAGCTGGGTGTAGGAGCTGGTTACCAATGCCCAGTCACAAATTCAGATCAATGGGGTAAGGGGCAAGCAGTTCAAACTTGATCGTGGTCTTCGACAAGGTTGTCCCTTGTATCCTTTACTCTTCAACGTAGTCTCCGAGGGCCTTGTGGTTTTGGTTAAGAAAGTAGTGAAGTGTGGTCTAATTGAGCCACTCGGTATTCTAGAGTTCCCGTGTCATATCCAGACCTACGCCGACGATATGATTATCTTTGGAAGGGCTTCAATCCAACAAATGTTAAGATTCAAGCTTGTCCTTCTTTTTTTCCTATCGATGTTAGGTTTATCTATGAACTACAATAAGTGTTGTTTGTCCTTGGTAAATGCCCCAAAGTCGATGCTAGTCATGGGCCAACAAATTTTCGGATGCATGGTAACAGACAACTCCTTTTCTTATTTGGATCTGCCGCTTCAGCTAAGCAAGGTCAGAAAGGCAACCTAGAGCACGACTCTTCAAAGGGTTCAGAATAAAATTTTGGCTTGGCAAGCTTCCTACCTTTCCATCGCAGGTAGACTGACTTTCATCAAACACGTCCTAAACGCCATGCCAGAATTTGTTATGTCAATGTTCCTGATGCCTGTGGGGGTTGGTAAGAAGCTATCTCGGGTCTTGGCGAACTTTCTGTGGTCAGGAAGTGGTTCCAACAACAAGCACCACCTGATAGGGTGGGAAACCCTAAGGCTTCCTCTTTATAGGGGGGTTTGGGAATCAAAGACCCCAGATTGAGGAGTATGATTCTCGTCGTGAAGCAGAGCTGGCTTGCGCACCAACATGGGTCCCCATGCGCAAGCGTTCTTCTTGCTAAATACGGGGGTGTTGAATCGTTGGTTGGGGCCATTCACGTGAATCAGCAAGCAATGTCAAAGCTTCGTCGCTTATGGATCCAAGCTTTGTCTGCGGTTCTTTTAAATAATGACATTATTGACTCGCAGTCCCCGTTCTTAGGATGCGCCTTTGCTCCTAACGACTCTTTCCATGAAAAAGAATGCTACCTCTCTCTCCTTCCTTCGGGGGTGGACCAGTTCCTGACAAGCTTTATCTGAGGCAAGGGACCAACTCCTAGATCTTGTTTCCTAGCATGGCTCATCCTTCACGATTGGGTGCAGACTGACAACTTCCTCAAAACCATCATATTTCAGCTTCCGAGTAAATGTGTGTTATGCGAGGCAGCCAAAGAAACTGCGTTTTACCTATTTTGGGAGTGCATTGTATTTCAAAACATCTTTAAGGTCACCTGGAATAAGCCTGTGGTCAGCGTACGCCACAAATCGTTCACCAATGACTTGTTGTGGGGTCTTCAACTAGTACGTCAGTGCAACAAATAACAGATTATTTGACGAACTTGTCTTCTCTCGTCCTGGTGGGCCATTTGGATGACCCGCAACAACGCCATTTTTCGGCGCTAAATTCCAGTAGTTTTCAATAAACTAGTGAATCTGATATTGGCAGACGCGTACACCATTCTACGCATCAGCCTTCCTAAGCTTCAGCGCAATCAACACCCATCGACACCTCTTGAACCAGGGTGACGCTCGTCCATCATCTGTATTTATATCTTGCTCTCTTTTCTGAGCTTCTAGGCCTGTTTTGGTTTTTTTTTTGTATTTCCGACAGGTTCAATGTTGGTTGAACTTGTTTTTCGCAATGTTGATGGTAATAGTTCGTCTCTCTCTCTCTCTCTCTTTATATATATATATATATATGAGAAGAAAGTATTGGTAGATGCCCAAACAGTGGACATTGTAGTCGGACGAGCACACACTATTAATTGTATGTGCGACTGATAACGCGCCTGTTTTGCACAAAAAATGGGCCTTTAGTGACGAGGCCCTTTGGGTGGATGCATGGAGTGTGATTGTCGTTCGATGTTTTAAGTCGTTTGACATTACTTTGTTCTCATACCATATAAGTAATGTATTCTTTAGGCCTCTTTTTCGTTAGGTCTTGTTAGGCCCATTCAAAAATAGTAGTTTTAAGTATTCTTTCTCACGTCTAACGCTGTAGATGTAATCTATACATTTTGCTTAGTGGGAACCAGCTTTTGGATTGTCAGAATCTCTAACCGGGATACAGGTTTACCTGGTGATACAAAATCGATGACTCAAAAAAATGTTTTTCATCGAAAGACGTGATCCAAGAGTCGATTCTTTCTAAATCTATCATGATAAACACATCTAACAGTTCAGATTATCATAAGACACTTAAAACCTATCGGCTAATAGGTATGCAAGATAAGTGCTAAATGCGTTTTTCAGGTTCTTTTGTTTTATTTATAAATTCTGTTCGTACAGATCTATGTACTTGATTTTATAGGGATATTCTCTTGAAGTGTTCGATTCTGACACATGGGTAGGTTTCTATAAGGTTCAAAAAATAAATGGTACAAAATCTGTAATTTTTTGAAGCTCCAGTATCATTTTCATGGAAAACACATGATCCAGGTGTGGATTCCACGTAAATCAACCATGCCCAACACATTCATGAGGTCAAAGCTGCTAAAAAAAACAACGGAAAGGCAGAATACCCCAGTTTGCACTTACTCATTTCTTTTATATATATATATATATATATATATATACATATATATATATATATATATATATATATATATATATATATATATATATATATAATGGGTAGGTGCAAAATGACAGGTGCTAAATGAGTTTTTCAGAGTTTTTTTATTTTAATTTTAAATTTTGACTGTACAAATGTATAATCTATGTACTTGATTTTATAGGGATCAGCTCTTGAAGCGTTGGATTCCCATGATAAGTTTTTATAAGGTTCAAAATCAACAGTCCAAAAACTTTGTAAATTTTTGAGGCTCCAAATATCATTTTTTTTCGTTGAAAACACATGATCCATGTGTGGATTCCCTGTAAATCAACCATGCCCAACACATTTATGGGGTTGAAACTGCGAAAAAACACCAAAAAGTGCAGAAAAACCTATTTAGTATATAACAATTTTGCAACTACCCATTTCTCTCTCTCTCTAGAGAGAGAGCGATGCCAAAACCATGGGTTGATAGTCCATCACGCACGTTGATGGACTGTCAATGCAAAACAAAACAAAAAATCACATTTTGATGAGTTTTTCCTCTAAAGGAGCATAAGAGGAACGAAATTGTCGCCCCTAATGCTCGGGGTAAAAAAATGAGCATTAGTGGCGATAAAAATCGCTGCAAATGACCTTTAACGGTGATTTTTGTTGCATGCTCGTTTGATCATCAGCAACAATAATTTGTACATGACCGTCCATCAACACACGAGATGGACGGCCAGCGCGATTGACCAACTATTTAATACCTACGCTTTTTGCATCTACCATTTTTTCGTATATATTTTCTTTTTGTGCTATAAGCTAGATTTGAGCTGGATCAAATAGAATAGACCAAGGTTTCTGGGAAGGGTAAACATCATGGAAAATGATTTTTTTTTAGTTCATGTGAAGGGGTGCAGGAAACAAGAGGGAAACAGTCGGGGAAATTATGGTAAAGTGAGTTGAGAATTACTTAATTTTTAAAATTCATGAAATGTTTTAATTGATAACATGACAATAATAATAATAATATAATGCAGAAACTTACAAGGTTTCAATTGCACCGTTGCAAAAAATGTGCCGCCATCAGCTGCATGGGCGCTGCAAAAAAAGTGCCGCTAAAGGCTGTTTGAGGGGATGTGCAGTGTGCGACCGTGCATCCGCTGGTTAGATGGAAGAGGGGCTTTAATTATGCCTCTCAATATATATATATATATATATATATATATATATATATATATATATATATATATATATATATATATATATATATATATATAATGTGTTTCCTAGGGCCTTTTTCTTTTGTTAGGTCCATTCAAAAGTCATAGTTTTATGTTTTTTTTCTCATATCTAGCACCATAGATGTGATCTATAGGTTTTGTTTAGTAGGAACCGACTTTTGGATCATCGGAATCGAACTACAGGTTTTTCTGGTTATCCAAAATCAATGGCTACTAAGGTATCAGTTTTTCCTGACTCATAAAAATATCTTTTTTTTATCAAAAAAACATGATCCAAGAGGCGATTTTCACTAAATCGAGCATGCTAAACACATCTAACAGTTAAAGATGTATCATAAAACACTTAAAACCTATGGGGCTGAACAGGGCAGAATGAAAAATGAGGCCTCATATGTTCAGTTCCCTCTCTCTCTCTCTCTCTATATATATATATATAGATAGAGAGAGAGAGAGTAATTTACTCTTCTGCCCCCACAAAAAATCATTGGTTTTGGTTATTTTTCTCACATTTAACACCAGATCTATATGTTTTGTTTAGTGGGAACAGGCTTTTGGATCACCGAAATCTTACATGTATGATAATCTAAAATCAATGGCTATAGAGGTACCAGTTTTTTCCAGCTCATAAAAACATGTTTTTTTGTCGAAAAACATAATTCAAGAATCGATTCTCACTAAATCAAGCATACTAAACACATCTAACGGTTCAGCTCTATCATAAAACACTAGGGCAGAACAAGAAGTGAGACCTAATATGTTTGAGTTCTCTCTCTCTCTCTCTCTCTCTCTATATATATATATATATATATATATATATAAAACAATGTTTGATGTCATATATGTATTGGTTTTAACATGTTGGATTTAATTAGTGACCGGGGCGATGATCTCTAATGCCCCTATTGGCTAATTTTTTGTTAGTGCACTCACCTAGTTAAGTCTTTTAGGTTACTCTATTTATTATGCCTTACAAGGGTGACAACTGTATGTTTGTTATTATCTACAGTTGTAGTAGAAGCTTATGTTTTTTTCTATTCCAAGATGATCTTAGGATTGTCGTAATACTGCTCTATGCTACTTTATATTTGACCATCAAATATATTCCCCAGGTTATTATTTACCTCACCATGTTCCTTATACTCCGGACAGAGGTGGATATATTTTTTACCTTAGTAATTGTGTTTTTTGCTCTTTTAGTTATTACTCTTGCTACTTGATGATTTGGAATAATTAACTTAAACGGTTCAGTGTAAGCTAACAACTAGATATTTCTTAAATTTAATATAATGGCAATGCCTTGTAACAATGACAACCACCAAAAAAGTATTTGAGTTTGTTAGAAAAATGGCTTACCTTAAAATTAGTTGAGCAAACTTTTTCATTTATTTGTTGTAATACTTTGGTGGTGGCATCTTGTGCAATCTATCAAAGAGCTTTTTACAAGACATCTTTTGAAAACATATATAAGTCATCTTTTGAATGATTTTTTTTTAAACTAATTTTTAGTTTTTTGTTTGCAGGTTTATAGCCTAAGGACGAGATCCTTGTCTCACAGTTACAGGTGAGATCCCTGCCTCATCGTTATAGCTTATATCGGTGAGTTAATTCTCTCTGTATAACCTATAACAGCAAGTAGGGATCTCGTCATTATAACCTATAACGACAAAAATAGTATGGGGAGCCAGATATCTCACCGTTATATCCTATGTCACCGTTAAAACAACTTCGTTGTTAAAGAATGTTACATACACCTTTATTGGTGTTCTCAATTTTGGCAAGATTCTTTGTTGGTTTTGGTTCACCCTTTAATGGCCACTACAACAAAGCAATAGATTAGCGACGACAACATTCCGTCGCTAATCCGTCGCTAACATGGTTAGCGACGGATTAGCGACAACGAGGCGACAGTATGCTTACGTCGCGAATATTTCGACGCTAACTGGTGACGGAATTATTCCGTCGCCAGGTCCGTCGCTAATTGCGACGGAATAACGAGCGCTATATTCCGTCGCCAATCCGCCGGTACTAAACGGCGACCACGGCTTGGCGACGGATTTACTTCCGTCGCTATGCCGTCGCTAGATTAATATGAATAGCGACGGATGGTTCCGTCGCTATTCCATTGCAAACACGAAAAAAATTAAAACAAATTTATTTGAAAATTAAATACCGAGAACTGTACAATTTCTATTTCCTGTACAATTTATATTTCCTGTAAATAAAAAACAAACCACACAAAAAAATTCATATAACAAGAATCTACAACAATTAATCGTTCCACCTTAAAATTAAGAAGTTTAATTATTTATAATTCAACAATTACAATTAGGAAAAATAAAAAAAATAGAACTTCTTCAACACAGTCCTCTAATCATCGCCAAGATTTTGTGCGTCTTCTTGTTCATTGTCTTTATCTGTCCCTTCAGCTCCACTACCCTGATTATCGCTAGCAGCCTACACAAGAAAAGAACAGTCAGTATTGATAAACAAAATATAATAAAATAAATTACACACTATATGTGATTCTATCATGTGCTCATGTGTGATCTAAGGCAATAAAAAAACTCTATATGTGATTCTATCATGCTCATATGTGCTCTAAGGCAGACAAAAAGTTATATATATATATATATATATATGTGTGTGTGTGTGTGATTCTATCATGCTCATATGTGTGCTAAGGCAGTCAAAAAATTGAATATGTGATTATAGCATGTTCATATGTGTTCTAAGGCATCTAAAAAAACTCTATATGTGATTCTACCATGCTCAGATGTGCTTTAAGGTAGGCAAAAAACTATATATGTGATTCGATCATGCTCGTATGTGTGCTAAGGCAGTAAAAAAATTGAATATGTGAATATAGCATGCTCATATATGCTCTAAGGCAGGCAAAGCCAAAATTTTTATATGTGATTCTATCATAAATGATATATAACATGTTAATATGTATTCTAAGGCAGTAAAAAAACTCTATATGTTATTATAGCATGCTCATATATGTGCTAAGGCAGTCAAAAAACTGAATATGTGATTATAATATGCTCATATGTGTTCTTAGGCAGTCAAAAAACTGAATATGTGATTATAGCATGCTCATATGTGTTCTAATGCAGTAAAAAAAACTTTATATATGATTCTATCATGCTCATATGTGCTCTAAGGAAGACAAAATATATATATATATATATATATATATATATATATATATATATATATATATATATATATATATATATATATATATATATGTGATTCTATCATGCTCATATGTGTGCTAAGGCAGTCAAAAAATTGAATATGTGATTATAGCATGTTCATATGTGTTCTAAGGCATCTAGAAAAACTCTATATGTGATTCTACCATGCTCAGATGTGCTTTAAGGCAGGCAAAAAACTATATATGTGATTCGATCATGCTCTTATGTGTGCTAAGGCAGTCAAAAAATTGAATATGTGAATATAGCATGCTCATATGTGCTCTAAGGCAGGCAAAGCAAAAAAATTTATATGTGATTCTATCATAAATGATATATAGCATGTTCATATGTGTTCTAAGGCAGTAAAAAAACTCTATATGTTATTATAGCATGCTCATATGTGTGCTAAGGCAGTCAAAAAACTGAATATGTGATTATAATATGCTCATATGTGTTCTTAGGCAGTCAAAAAACTGAATATGTGATTATAGCATGCTCATATGTGTTCTAATGCAGTCAAAAAAACTTTATATGTGATTCCATCATGCTCATATGTGCTCTAATGCAGTCAAAAAAACTTTATATGTGATTCTATCATGCTCATATGTGCTCTAAGGCAGACAAAAAAACTTTATATGTGATTATAGCATGCTCATATGTGCTCTAATGCAATAAAAAAACTCTATATGTTATTATAGCATGCTCATATGTGCTCTAAGGCAATCAAAAAACTGAATATGTGATTATACCTGAGAGGGACCTGGAATCGAAGATCCCCTATCCTGAACAGCGACCTTGATCTCATTTCGGAGAAAGGGGGCGACGGTGTATTGAAAGTAGTTATTCAGTGATTCATTAATGATCTGGCGTACATCATCACCAGAAAGAATAATCGGCTGCTTGGAGCTTATGTCGGCGCAAGAAGTCGGTGAGCCGTAACTAGACGAACCAATAACTGGTGAAGTGTTCATATTACTCCCAAACTCGAACACGCGACCTTTTTTGGGTTCACCTGCTGCAGTCACCCATGCTGTAGGATCAAATGATGGATGCTGAGTAGCGTCATCGCCATATCGCTCTACCATCTGTTGCTCATATGCCTCCTACAAAATAATGTTTAAAGTATTCATTAATAATTAATGATAACATTATGATAACTTGCATATATATTGCAATGATTATTAATAGAATTAATACATACCGTTGTCGTTCTCGCCTTCTCTGATACGAAGACTCCCGTGGTCTTTCGTTTATGTGTTTCTACAAACACATCCTTATATGGTACACTGTCTCCTTTTTCTGCTTCCTGCGAAGTTAAATGACAAAAGATTTAGTACACAAGTTTGCAACAATACTTATAAAATTAATATTATATATTGATGAGTTACCATTTTCTTTAGGTGGCTCCTGGTTGATATTTTGGAATGCTCTTTTTAAAACAGTTATTTTCAATAAAACTTTGGAAAATCGTCAACCAAAAATATAAAAACCGACTTTCCACAAAGTGGTAAGTACGGGTCGATCCTCAGGGAACAGGAATTAATCACTATAATTCTAGAAAATTTAATTTATTAATATCAAATGACAATCTACAATTATAAAGTGAATACAACTACAATTAAGCACTAAAAGAACAATAAACAAGCATTTAGTCTTCTGCTCCACGCCAAGGGTAATTCTGTCTTTTCGCCACTTAGAGAATCTTTTCACTTGTATACTAACCCTGGAAACTAAATATGCTTTTCAACCTAAAAAATGCAGAAAAATACAAAGTTAGTTTTCTATTTTAATGATGCAAACAACAATTAAAACTATGTCTAATTCTACGAAAATAATAAACAAATGCTATTTATCAAACAAAAATTAAATAACATACTAAATTAATTCTAAAATTAACCAAATTACTTCTACTAATGCTGTATGATGATTATGCAACTTCTAAAATACAGAAACTACTGAAAACAAGTCTAAAATGCCGAAACTAAGAAAATTACGAAACTGCCCCTAACTAGTGTAAACTAGCAATCTGACAGGTTATCGTAAAACCACTGTTTGATAGGGCAAACGAGGTCCGATTTTCCCGAAATTTGTTCTGTTCTGCAACTGACAGATTAAGTAAAATGACAGTTTTTACAGAATTAAAAAACAGTATCTGAAACTCCAGATATAAGCGTTTCAAATCTGGGAAAAATCAGGATATCGCCAGTCCTGTAATTTAAAATCCAGAAAAAGCGGTTTTCATAAAACGCTTAAAAATCAGACCAACTCAACTCCGAATGAGCTGAAATTCGGTCTGAAGTTAAATAACACGTCAATACAGTGAATAGAAAAAATAAATTTGGAAAACACAGAGTTTTTGATCAGAAAATAATTCTGTTTCGACAGGGCAAAAATCTGGTTTTTATTTGAGTGCACTATTCACTTTATGAACCTATGGAAACACTATCAAATGCAATCTACACCTAATGCAATCTAAATGACACTGTATAACAGTGTATATACAGATGATAATTAGGAAAATACTAAATGCACGACGCACAAAACCTACAAGCAATTTATGACTAGAACTAAGTTAACTCACAATGGAAATGCAACTATGCTAAATAATAAAATGCAATCTAACCACTAAGTTAACTAATATCTAACTATCATTCAAAACACAACAAAACACATTTCATACATATTGAATAAATACGTACACACACTTCTATACTAAAACTAAATTAGATAAATAAACTAATTAATATAGAAATCAAAGGAAATAATAAAAATGACTTACTTAACTAAAGAACGAAGGCTAAGGTTAGGATTCACTTGGTTGACTCGATCTAGGATCGGTTTCGACTTGAGTAGGTTCAGTTTGGGTTTGGATGCACTCGGATGGGATTAGGTAGGCTCGGTTTGACTAGGTTGAAAGAGATAGGTTCGAGCTAAGGTGAACTCACTAATTGAATTCGGTTTTGAGTTACCTTAGTCAACTAGGTTCGAATTGACTTAGGCTCAACTAAGTTGGACCCAGCTTAGGGTTTGACTAGGCTCGAATGGGCTAAGGTAAGCTCGGTTGACTCACTAGGTTTAGACTAAGTTTTGACCCGAGTTAGGTCTTTGACTAGGTTTGACCAAGATTGGGTTTTGGATGTAGGTTTAGCAAGACTAGGGTGAACTCGGTTTACGTAGGCTTGAACTAAGTTTGACTCAACTAGGGTTGACTTAGATAAGTTAGGTAGACTAGGTTGACCTAACTTAGGTTAAGGTTGACTCCACTAAACTTGACTAAGGTTGGGCTTTGGTCTTAGACTTGACCTAAGTGCGGTTTAGGCTTTGACTTGGGCTAGGCTAGGTTTTGACTAGACTCAAAGGGGGTGTAGACTAGGGGTTGATTCGACCTAGGCTCGGTTTGACTAGGTTAGGTCTAGACTAAAGTAGTAACCTCCTAATTAAGCTACAATTAATCCAAAGTTCACGATTTTAATGGAGGAGGTTGGAAAAAGGAATGTAATAATTACCAATATTCAAACTTTGAAATGCTTTGGATTCTCAAAAATCGCCCCATTTAAAGAGGGAGTTACACTCCTTAATTGCCTTTAATACCTTTTTGGAAATCTGAAAAGACCAATCTAGAAATCCACGATTTTTGCTTTTCAAGATGGAATTAAAATGCTTTTAATGCTCTATGGAAATCGTGTAACCTAGATTGGAATTTTGGTTTAATTGCAAAACACTTTCCAAAGTTAAGGAGTAACTCCTTCTTTAATACACATTCAAAATTCAAATTTTCCTTAAATGCCTCACACGATTTTTGAAGAATATCCTTTTTCCAAAAGCTTTCCAATTTTCAATTACTTTAATTACCTCCCTTCTCCAAAAATCGCCAACTTCAATGGATGCTACTTTCTAAACTAATAGACTTAATTATACCTAGGGAACAAAAGAACTTAAATGGAAAATCGATTTCCTAGGAGTTAATGCTAACCTAATTCCAAAACTTACCTAAATGCAACCCTAAAAACGGCTAAAAAAAAAAAAAAACCTAATACATTGAACCTAGACACCTTCTTAACTCAACTAATGACCATTAAGACTTGCTAAAAAAAAATCGACCAAGAGCTCCAGGGGAGCTCTAATGGCTGCCGCCCCACCTTGGGGAAGATGGAGAACCACACGAAAATAAAAAAAAAACTAAAATTATAAATTAACAAAAAGCAATAAAACTAAATAACCACTAATTTGATAAAACTAAATTAGAGAATAATACAAAGGACTCCTAATTACACCAAGGCTAACAAGAACAGCACTATGCTGGAATTAAAAACATGAAAAAAAAAAGAAAACTTGATTTTTATAATTTTCAACAATAGACTCAAAACACAAAAACGAAAAATTGATTAAAACAACTAATTAAATCAATCCTAAAACAATGAAATGACTAACACAAATATATACTGCTGTTAACACCTAAAACACACAGCAACTACACGATTCACCAACATCAACACAAACATTTAACAAAAATACAAAGATCGGCTAGAATATCTCTAGCCGATTTTTTTTTTTTCTTTTTCAAAAATACAATCAAAACAAGACAAGCAGCACCCACAATCAAAATGAATTAAAATAAACTTTTTGGAATAGGATTTTCAGCAAAACAACACAATACACATGCTGGACAAAACAAAAATATCAAAACAGAAAAATATTTTTGTAAAAATCAAGAATCGGCTAGAATAAGTCTAGCCGATTTTGGATTTTTTTTTTCTTTTTAATTAAAACCAAATACAACCCACTCAAAAACCGAATAAAGTAAATCAAAATGAACACTTTTTTTTTTGGATTTTCAGTAAAACAATATCAAGAACACTTATGACAAACTTGAAGAATCGGCTAGATGAAGATCTAGCCGATTTTTATAAAAAAGATGAAAAATCAATAAAAACTCGATTCCAATAAATCGATCAAATAAATAAACCTAAGCTAACGTGCTGGCCTATGCACGAATGCTATTCTAAGGTTGAAATAAAAAGAAAAACAAGAAACATACAGAAAATAACAAAACAAAAACCACACACACAAATCGGTTTTATCTAGAAGAGAAGGAAGAAGAAGACCTACCTTTTGGAAGATCCGACGACCGGGGGGATGAAGAAGAGCGGACCTTGGCTGGAGGTAAACGTCTTCTACAGTTCAAGGATGCTGTACTTCACCAAAAACGGCACCTATTGCAGCTGCTACACGTTGGAGATCCACCGGTGATGGAATGTGAGCCGATTTCGCGATCGGAGGGTGTAGAAAGCCGGATGGAGGTAGGGCCGGCTCACCTTGGTGGTGTGTTGCGCACTCCCGCCCAAGGTTAATGGTCTCCACCTCTGCTACACCTGCAAAAGTACAGAAAAATGGTGAAAAGACAGCAAGGAATAAGAAAGAAATGAAAAGAAACCAAAGAAAGCTTGAAAATATGCTTGAAAATCAAGCATAGGTCGATCTTCAATGGCCAACACTTGGGGAAGATGGAGAGGAAGGAGCTGCTGCTGTAGAGTCACTGTAGGGGGCGTCCAAACACAGCCAAAGACGCCTAGGGTTCTTGAAAAAAAACTATTTATAGTTTTGACATTTTTCAGAAAGAGTGTTAAAAAATAAAATATTGCTAGGCGCCACTTTCTGGGGGGTTTTTAGAAAAACTTTTTGAAATGAGTATGGATAGGTGTGTGGATTGGGTTTTGGGCTTTCTAAGAGTTGATCCAAGGTCCAATTGACCTAATTGGGTCGGATATGGATCCGATCCACCTCGAAATCCGTGCCCAAACACTGAAATAGCCATAACTCTCTCATTTTAACTCCGATTTTTCTGAAATTCGAACCATAGCCCCTTACTATCAAAACACATCTAAACATGGGTTTAAAACCTTAAACTTGATACAAAACGCATGAAAAACTTGTTTACATGATGTGCATTTCATGCATCATCAAATACCCCCATGCTTGAATGTTTGTTAGTCCCTTAACAAACCCTAATCATGATATGCACTGAAGACAAGAAATGCTAAGCATGAATGCATAATACTACCTCACTTTCGTAGGAATCACGGTTGCATTTAGCGTATGCAACAAGCCCTTTAAACCCCTAGCTTACACTAGTGGACGAGTAAGGTCTCGTGAGGGTTTGCAGCGATGCTACCCACAAACATCAATAAAATGCAAGGATGATCTTTCAAAAATATTAGGCTCTTAAGAATGCAGTTGTAACAAATATTTCATGTAATTGACATTCTCAAAACAAGTTTAAAAATCTCATGCCTCCACAGTAAAAATTCTTTTCCTTCACTTTTCTAATATTGTAGCTAGTTCATGATTTTTCTCCGAAAATCAAGTATTCTCATGTTTTACTCATTTATTCTCACTTGTATATTTTCTGCACAGTAATGCACATATACTTAAGCAATGAAAATTTTCTCATTCAGCACATTCTTTTTCTTTCATTTTCAACTTTTGATCTCTTGCGTATTCTTCTCATATGAGCACTATTTCGAATAGTCAGTTTTCGTGACCCGTGTAGCGAGCTTTGGGTCAGTGACTCCCAAGTCGGCCGACCTTAGGGCACTAGATACAGAGTATCCCTCGGACTTAATTGCTCGAGTCACTAGACCTTCTATTCTAATAGTTTACGTATAGTCTTCCTCTTGTCATGTGCAATGTCTCTATCTCTTAGGCTTTCTATGCAGTCCATGTAACAAGCTTTCGAACCGGTGGCTCCCAAGTCAGTTGGCTTTGGGGCACCAGGTGTAAAACACCCTTCAGATTCTACTTACTCGAACTGCAAAGGCCACAAATATAGACTTAGACAAGAAGATGATCTCCTTCGTTATCCTTTTCGTTAAGACACTCAAACACTTCATCTCGTGTCTGAGTTCCACTACTAGGATTCACGAATACATCAACAACTAAACGTCGCTTTATTCTTTTAAACTCATTTTTCAAACACATCTTTCCATTGCTTATTTCTTCCTCAAAACATACTGTGCATACTTATACAAAAGTGATTCAACATTTTCTAACAATCAAATACTATCTTTTCTTTGAATTATCTCATAAACAACTACTATATTTGATTCAGTTCAGAAAAAAAATTTATGGGGCTTAAAAATTTTTAAACTGTTAGATTATGCCAAAAACAATCATATATGCTACACTTTGTTCTTAAATGCCTACTTTGATTACCAGTCATACAAATTTTTTTTTTTTTTTTTGTGTGTATTTTTGTGTGCATGCATCTAAACCACCCCCCCATGCTTGAATGACACTGTCTCTAGTGGCATACAAAATGAATAAAAATGTAATGCAAATGCACACTAAAAGACACTAACAAAAATATGGGAGAAAGGATAGATACAACCTGATTTGCTCTGAGCTTTTGAAGTTGATTTTCCTCTGATTCTTGAATTCTTTGAAAACTGTTCTCTGTACCTGGTAATTGATACACTAATTGTTAAGTTCATCCTGCATACATCAAAACACAAATTAGCACATGTGAAATGAAATACTAAATAAAAAAAAAAAAAAAAAAAACTCTGAAATGAAAAATAAATAATGTACATATCATACATCCCTCTGGTCGAATCTTCATGCCTTCGTGAGATGCACTATCTCACACTCACCATCCTGTAAGGCATCTGAAATGAATGGCTTCAGTCTTTGCCCATTTACTTTGAATGTACCTTGGGTCATAGGATCGAATAATGTCACTGCTCCATGGGGAAATACTTCTTTTACAATGTATGGACCTGTCCATCTCGATCTTAACTTCCCTGGGAATAAATGTAAACGAGAATTGTATAGCCACACTTTCTGATCTGGCTCAAACACTTTTCTGACAATATGCTTATCATGAAATGCTTTTGTGCGAGCCTTGTATAATTTGGCATTCTCATATGCATCATTCCTGAGTTCCTCTAATTCTGAGAGCTGCAGTGCTCTCTCTTTGCCAGCCTGGGTGAGGTCAAAATTCAATCTCTTTATAGCCCAGTACGCTCTATGCTCTAGCTCGACAGGAAGATGGCATGCTTTCCCGAATACAAGGCGATACGGAGACATGCCAATGGGAGTCTTGAATGCAGTTCTATATGCCCAAAGTGCATCATCTAAGCGCTGGGACCAATCCTTGCGGTCCGGACGAACTGTCTTTTCTAAAATTCGCTTAATCTCCCTATTGGACACTTCAACCTGTCCACTAGTCTGCGGATGATATGGAGTGGTGAATCTATGATTGACAGAATATCTTCTCAGCAGAGAAGCTATCTGAACATTCCTAAAATGCTTGCCACCATCGCTAATCATCGCACGTGGCACTCCAAAACGACTGAAAATGTTGTGCTTAATGAACTTAAGCACTACTCTGTGATCATTGGTCTTGGTGGCCACAGCCTCGACCCACTTGGACACATAATCAACTGCCACCAGAATATATAAATTTCCGAATGAGGGCGGAAATGGTCCCATGAAATCAATGCCCCAAACATCAAAAATTTCGACTATCAAAATCGGTAGCAAGGGCATCATGTCTCTCTTGGACATGTTTCCAATCTGCTGACATCGCAGGCATCGCCTACAGAACTCATGAGCGTCCCTGTGGAGTGTGGGCCAATAAAATCCTGACTGCAAAACCTTTGCAGCCGTCTTCCTACTACTAAAATGCCCTCCACAGGCTAACGAATGGGAAAAATTCAAAATGGATTGGTATTCCTCCTCCGGAACGCATCTCCTAATGATCTGATCTGCACAGTATTTGAACAACTCCGGTTCATCCCAATAATAGTGCCTCACCTGAGATAGGAACCTCTCACGCTCATTCTTGTTCCAATGCTCAGGTATCTGCCTCGAAACCAGATAGTTCACAATATCTGCAAACCAGGGTAACTGCGATGTACTGACTGACATGATCTACTCGTCGGGGAAAGAATCATTGATCGGTCTCTGATCCTGCGTGGTCTCCACGATCAGTCTGGAAAGATGGTCTGCTACTACATTCTCACTTCCTTTCTTATCTCGAATCTCGAGATCAAACTCCTGTAGTAGTAGGACCCAACGAATCAATCTCGGTTTGGTGTCTTTCTTATTCAACAAATATTTCAATGCAGAATGATCAGAATAGACAACCACCTTCGAACCGAGTAAATAGGACCTAAATTTATCCAATGCGAAAACTATCGCAAGTAGTTCCTTCTCTGTCGTAGTATAATTCATCTGTGCATCAGACAGAGTTCTACTCGCATAGTAGATCACATAGGGCTTCCTATCAATGCGTTGTCCTAGAATGGCCCCCATAGCATAATCAGAAGCATCGCACATAATCTCAAATGGGAGAGTCCAATCTGGAGGTCTCAAAATAGGTGCAGTAATCAAGGCCTCTTTGAGAATCTCAAAGGCCTTCATACAATCCTCACCGAAAACAAAGGGCTGGTCTTTCTCCAATAACGTGCAAAGCGGTCGAGAGATTTTGCTGAAATCTTTTATGAACCGCCTGTAAAATCCCGCATGCCCTAAAAATGATCGAATCTGCCTCACAGAGGTGGGTGGAGTCAAACGAGAAATGGATTCCACCTTTGCTCTGTCAACCTCAATACCATGCTTGGACACAATGTGTCCTAACACAATCCCCTCCTGGACCATAAAATGGCTCTTTTCCCAACTCAGGACGAGATTGGTCTCCACACACCTACTCAGTACTCGAGCAAGTTTACGGAGGCAATCTTCAAAAGAAGAGCCATACACTGAAAAGTCGTCCATAAAAACTTCCATCACATCATCAATCATGTCCGAGAAGATAGCAAGCATGCACCTCTGAAAAGTAGCCGGGGCATTACAGAGCCCAAAAGGCATACGTCTAAATGCGAAGGTGCCATAAGGACATGTAAACGTGGTCTTCTCTTGGTCGTCAGGATGGACAGCTACCTGATTGTATCCTGAATATCCGTCTAGAAAGCAGTAGTAGCTCTGTCCTGCGAGTCGCTCTAAGATCTGATCAATAAATGGCAATGGGAAATGATCTTTCCTAGTTGCCACATTCAACTTCCTATAATCGATGCAGACTCGCCATCCTGTAGTGGTCCTCATCGGAATTCTCTCACCCTTCTCATTCTCAACCACAGTGAGTCCTGACTTCTTCGGCACAACTTGAATCGGACTGACCCACTGACTATCAGAAATAGGATAAATGATTCCGGCATCCAACCACTTCACCACTTCTTTCTTCACCACTTCCTTCATGTTGGGATTTAGCCTTCTCTGCATATCCCTAAATGGCTTGATTTCCTCATTACAATGGATCCTATGCATGCAGAATGAAGGATCAATCCCCTTTAGATCAGCAACTCCCCATCCAATCGCTGTCTTGTGCTCCCGAAGAATAGTCAGCAATCTCTGTTCCTGCTCTTCAGTGAGCAAGGACGAGATGATCACAGGCAGAGTCTCATCATCTCCGAGATATGCATACTTGAGTGAATCCGGTAAGGGTTTCAACTCAAGTTTCGGAGGCGACTCGATCGACGATTTGGCGGGGGTCTCCGCAAGTGGTGGAAGGGGTTCCCTGACTGCTCCCCAAGGTGGTCTCTCCGACGACACTCTAGACACATCTACACTATCTAAACCGCTATTCTTCTCTATATGGTACAAATCTAAAGAATCCTCAGTAATGTACAACTCGGGCTGCTCCTCCACTAACTCCTGTGCAATGTCTACATGAAAGCAGTCCATGTCTCCTGCTGGTCCCATCGCGGCATTGAAAATATTCAGTTTTACCTTCCTATTGCCAAATGAGAGATCCATGGCTCCAGTTCTACAATTGATGCACGCATTGGCAGTCGCCAAGAATGGTCTGCCTAAAATAATCGGAGTCTGGTGCTGGCTGTCTACTCCTTCCATATCAAGGATAATGAAATCGACTGGAAAATAAAAGTCATCCACTTTAACTAGCACGTCCTCCAAGACACCTCTCGGTACCTTGACGGAACGATCTGCCAGTTGAAGTGTAATCGGAGTCGATCTCATCTCCCCTAACCCGAAAGAATCAAAGAAATATCCGGGCAGAATGTTCACGCTTGCTCCAAGATCGAGCAATGCGCGTTCTATCCGGATGTTCCCTATAGTACAAGCAATGATAGGTGCTCCAGGGTCCTTGAGCTTGGGTGGTGTCTGATGCTGAAGTACTGAACTCACCTGCTCAGTCAGATGGACCCTGTTAGGAACTCGCTCTCTGGATTTCCTCTTTTGCGTACATAGCTCCTTCAGAAATTTGGCATAAGCCGGCACCTGCTGAATCGCATCGAGCAAAGGTAGGTTGATCTGTACATGCTTGAAGATATCAAGCATGTCCTGGATCTTCGCACCTTGCTTCCCTCTATAACCAGGAGACTCTAATGCTTTGGGATAGGGTGGTGGGGGGATATACTCTGCTGGCTCCTCCTCTTTGAGAGAAGGCTCACTCCTATCCTTCTTCTTCTCTGAGGATAAAGATGATGAAGGTGATGATGGGGATGGGGATGATGATTGAGCCGACGTAGGTGAAACAATGGTCTCTGGCTCCTCTATCTTCTCTCTACTCTCAACGTGATACTCACGTCCACTCCTCAAGGCCATAACTGATTTAGCCTGCTGCTGTGTCTCAGTATGAAATAGGCCTCCAGTCATCTGGTCCTTACCCTTCGGGTTCATGACAGCCTGACTCGGCAATGTACCCTCGGGTCTCCTACTAATAGCCTCAGCTAACTGTCCCATTTGCGACTCTAACTTCGCAATGGACTGCGTATGTGAGCTCAAAATCTGGCTACACTTCTCGAAGGCGTTCTGATTAGAGGTTTTCACCTCTTGGAATGCCTGGAGAAGTCTCTCCTCAAAAGATGTCTGCGGGGCAGACTCCTGCTGAATCGGGGAAGGAACTGAAGAAGAAGAAGACTGAGCATAGTTCGGTCTTTGAAATGGCTGAGTAAAAGATGGCTGCCGAACTGGCTGAGAGGAAGAAGGCATCTGTATAGAAGACTGTGGATTCTTCCATGAAAAATTGGGATGGTTACGCCAACCCAGATTATATGTCGATGAAAATGGGTTATTTGGCGGTCTGACGTAACCCTGAGCTGCCTGAACTTGTTCTTGAACAAATTCAGGGTACTGAGCTGCTGAAGGGCACTCAGTGATCTCGTGTGCCGGACTGGCACAAAGAGTACACACCTGCTGTGTAGTGGATGGTCCTGAGAGAAGCTGGTCCAGCTTCTGAGCAATCATGTCTACTTTACACTGTAGTGCAGTAGATGGACCAATCTCAAGAACGCCAGCTTTCTTCTGAATGCTGGGTGTGGCTCTATCAGAATGAGAGCTCGAAGCATGGTGGAGTGAATTCTCGGCCAATGTATCAAATAGCCTCCATGCTTCGTCCTCGCTCTTCAGCATGAATGTCCCACCGCATGAAGAGTCGATCATCTGACGATTCTTGTCAGACAATCCATCATAGAAACTCTGCACCAGTTGCCATTTCGGCACCTGATGATGGGGGCATTTCCTGAGGAGATCCTTCATTCTCTCCCAGGTCTCATGAAAGCGCTCACCATCTAGCTCTGAAAAGCTAGTGATGGCTCTACGATATTGGTTCGTGCGACCAATGGGAAAGTATTTCCGAAGAAACTCCTGTTGCAACTGATCCCAGGACTCTATTTCTACAGAATCTAAGGACTTTAGCCAATACTTGGCTTTGTCCTTCAATGAAAAAGGGAATAGAGTCAACCTCAACGCATCATCATCGAAATTCTGTATCTTAACAGTAGAACAGATTTCGAGGAATTCATCTAAGTGTCGGTAGGGATCCTCATGACTAAGGCCATAAAAGGATGGAAGCATTTGAATAATGCTGGCCTTAATCTCATAATGTGGCGCTCCTACATCGGGTCTCCGAATGCAGGATGCCTGAACATAGTCTGTGGGAATGAAGTATTCCCGCAGAGGGCGCGAAAGAACTGGGGGTAGAGGTGGAGGATCCATGTCAGCCATTGTTGCCGAACTTCGATGAGAATGTAAAATTCTCTCTGGGTTGTCAACAAATGGGTGTAATGGGGTTCCTAGACCTCGTCGACCCTGCATACACTGGTACTAAGACCAGATGTAAGCAAACGACCTAACTAAAAAAAAATTAAACTAGCACAGGTACTAAAATGTAAATAAGCAAATAACAGTAACTAAAAAAACAAACAAATATGCTATATAGCTATGTCAGAATTCTATACTAAATAATTAAATAACAAAGTAAACTATTCTAAAATGCTAAAACAAATAAATACAGGAAATCACAAACTATGTTTTTCTAAAACCCACCTGTCTAATCGCTCCTTGCAGAATGATAATTAAGTGAATCCTAAAAAGAACAATATGTGAATCCTATATTTACTAACTATGTTAATCCTATATTCACTTACTAATCCTACTAACTAAAAAGAAAACAACTAATTAACTAACTAAAACAAAATAATAATAAATTAAACTCTAAGAAATAAAGTAATTAATTCGCCGTTCCCCGGCAACGGCGCCAAAATTTGGTTGATATTTTGGAATGCTCTTTTTAAAACAGTTATTTTCAATAAAACTTTGGAAAATCGTCAACCAAAAATATAAAAACCGACTTTCCACAAAGTGGTAAGTACGGGTCGATCCTCAGGGAACAGGAATTAATCACTATAATTCTAGAAAATTTAATTTATTAATATCAAATGACAATCTACAATTATAAAGTGAATACAACTACAATTAAGCACTAAAAGAACAATAAACAAGCATTTAGTCTTCTGCTCCACGCCAAGGGTAATTCTGTCTTTTCGCCACTTAGAGAATCTTTTCACTTGTATACTAACCCTGGAAACTAAATATGCTTTTCAACCTAAAAAATGCAGAAAAATACAAAGTTAGTTTTCTATTTTAATGATGCAAACAACAATTAAAACTATGTCTAATTCTACGAAAATAATAAACAAATGCTATTTATCAAACAAAAATTAAATAACATACTAAATTAATTCTAAAATTAACCAAATTACTTCTACTAATGCTGTATGATGATTATGCAACTTCTAAAATACAGAAACTACTGAAAACAAGTCTAAAATGCCGAAACTAAGAAAATTACGAAACTGCCCCTAACTAGTGTAAACTAGCAATCTGACAGGTTATCGTAAAACCACTGTTTGATAGGGCAAACGAGGTCCGATTTTCCCGAAATTTGTTCTGTTCTGCAACTGACAGATTAAGTAAAATGACAGTTTTTACAGAATTAAAAAACAGTATCTGGAACTCCAGATATAAGCGTTTCAAATCTGGGAAAAATCAGGATATCGCCAGTCCTGTAATTTAAAATCCAGAAAAAGCGGTTTTCATAAAACGCTTAAAAATCAGACCAAATCAACTCCGAATGAGCTGAAATTTGGTCTGCAGTTAAATAACACGTCAATACAGTGAATAGAAAAAATAAATTTGGAAAACACAGAGTTTTTGATCAGAAAATAATTCTGTTTCGACAGGGCAAAAATCTGGTTTTTATTTGAGTGCACTATTCACTTTATGAACCTATGGAAACACTATCAAATGCAATCTACACCTAATGCAATCTAAATGACACTGTATAACAGTGTATATACAGATGATAATTAGGAAAATACTAAATGCACGACGCACAAAACCTACAAGCAATTTATGACTAGAACTAAGTTAACTCACAATGGAAATGCAACTATGCTAAATAATAAAATGCAATCTAACCACTAAGTTAACTAATATCTAACTATCATTCAAAACACAACAAAACACATTTCATACATATTGAATAAATACGTACACACACTTCTATACTAAAACTAAATTAGATAAATAAACTAATTAATATAGAAATCAAAGGAAATAATAAAAATGACTTACTTAACTAAAGAACGAAGGCTAAGGTTAGTATTCACTTGGTTGACTCGATCTAGGATCGGTTTCGACTTGAGTAGGTTCAGTTTGGGTTTGGATGCACTCGGATGGGATTAGGTAGGCTCGGTTTGACTAGGTTGAAAGAGATAGGTTCGAGCTAAGGTGAACTCACTAATTGAATTCGGTTTTGAGTTACCTTAGTCAACTAGGTTCGAATTGACTTAGGCTCAACTAAGTTGGACCCAGCTTAGGGTTTGACTAGGCTCGAATGGGCTAAGGTAAGCTCGGTTGACTCACTAGGTTTAGACTAAGTTTTGACCCGAGTTAGGTCTTTGACTAGGTTTGACCAAGATTGGGTTTTGGATGTAGGTTTAGCAAGACTAGGGTGAACTCGGTTTACGTAGGCTTGAACTAAGTTTGACTCAACTAGGGTTGACTTAGATAAGTTAGGTAGACTAGGTTGACCTAACTTAGGTTAAGGTTGACTCCACTAAACTTGACTAAGGTTGGGCTTTGGTCTTAGACTTGACCTAAGTGCGGTTTAGGCTTTGACTTGGGCTAGGCTAGGTTTTGACTAGACTCAAAGGGGGTGTAGACTAGGGGTTGATTCGACCTAGGCTCGGTTTGACTAGGTTAGGTCTAGACTAAAGTAGTAACCTCCTAATTAAGCTACAATTAATCCAAAGTTCACGATTTTAATGGAGGAGGTTGGAAAAAGGAATGTAATAATTACCAATATTCAAACTTTGAAATGCTTTGGATTCTCAAAAATCGCCCCATTTAAAGAGGGAGTTACACTCCTTAATTGCCTTTAATACCTTTTTGGAAATCTGAAAAGACCAATCTAGAAATCCACGATTTTTGCTTTTCAAGATGGAATTAAAATGCTTTTAATGCTCTATGGAAATCGTGTAACCTAGATTGGAATTTTGGTTTAATTGCAAAACACTTTCCAAAGTTAAGGAGTAACTCCTTCTTTAATACACATTCAAAATTCAAATTTTCCTTAAATGCCTCACACGATTTTTGAAGAATATCCTTTTTCCAAAAGCTTTCCAATTTTCAATTACTTTAATTACCTCCCTTCTCCAAAAATCGCCAACTTCAATGGATGCTACTTTCTAAACTAATAGACTTAATTATACCTAGGGAACAAAAGAACTTAAATGGAAAATCGATTTTCTAGGAGTTAATGCTAACCTAATTCCAAAACTTACCTAAATGCAACCCTAAAAACGGCTAAAAAAAAAAAAAAACCTAATACATTGAACCTAGACACCTTCCTAACTCAACTAATGACCATTAAGACTTGCTAAAAAAAAATCGACCAAGAGCTCCAGGGGAGCTCTAATGGCTGCCGCCCCACCTTGGGGAAGATGGAGAACCACACGAAAATAAAAAAAAAAACTAAAATTATAAATTAACAAAAAGCAATAAAACTAAATAACCACTAATTTGATAAAACTAAATTAGAGAATAATACAAAGGACTCCTAATTACACCAAGGCTAACAAGAACAGCACTATGCTGGAATTAAAAACATGAAAAAAAAAGAAAACTTGATTTTTATAATTTTCAACAATAGACTCAAAACACAAAAACGAAAAATTGATTAAAACAACTAATTAAATCAATCCTAAAACAATGAAATGACTAACACAAATATATACTGCTGTTAACACCTAAAACACACAGCAACTACACGATTCACCAACATCAACACAAACATTTAACAAAAATACAAAGATCGGCTAGAATATCTCTAGCCGAAATTTTTTTTTTCTTTTTCAAAAATACAATCAAAACAAGACAAGCAGCACCCACAATCAAAATGAATTAAAATAAACTTTTTGGAATAGGATTTTCAGCAAAACAACACAATACACATGCTGGACAAAACAAAAATATCAAAACAGAAAAATATTTTTGTAAAAATCAAGAATCGGCTAGAATAAGTCTAGCCGATTTTGGATTTTTTTTTTTCTTTTTAATTAAAACCAAATACAACCCACTCAAAAACCGAATAAAGTAAATCAAAATGAACACTTTTTTTTTTGGATTTTCAGTAAAACAATATCAAGAACACTTATGACAAACTTGAAGAATCGGCTAGATGAAGATCTAGCCGATTTTTATAAAAAAGATGAAAAATCAATAAAAACTCGATTCCAATAAATCGATCAAATAAATAAACCTAAGCTAACGTGCTGGCCTATGCACGAATGCTATTCTAAGGTTGAAATAAAAAGAAAAACAAGAAACATACAGAAAATAACAAAACAAAAACCACACACACAAATCGGTTTTATCTAGAAGAGAAGGAAGAAGAAGACCTACCTTTTGGAAGATCCGACGACCGGGGGGATGAAGAAGAGCGGACCTTGGCTGGAGGTAAACGTCTTCTACAGTTCAAGGATGCTGTACTTCACCAAAAACGGCACCTATTGCAGCTGCTACACGTTGGAGATCCACCGGTGATGGAATGTGAGCCGATTTCGCGATCGGAGGGTGTAGAAAGCCGGATGGAGGTAGGGCCGGCTCACCTTGGTGGTGTGTTGCGCACTCCCGCCCAAGGTTAATGGTCTCCACCTCTGCTACACCTGCAAAAGTACAGAAAAATGGTGAAAAGACAGCAAGGAATAAGAAAGAAATGAAAAGAAACCAAAGAAAGCTTGAAAATATGCTTGAAAATCAAGCATAGGTCGATCTTCAATGGCCAACACTTGGGGAAGATGGAGAGGAAGGAGCTGCTGCTGTAGAGTCACTGTAGGGGGCGTCCAAACACAGCCAAAGACGCCTAGGGTTCTTGAAAAAAAACTATTTATAGTTTTGACATTTTTCAGAAAGAGTGTTAAAAAATAAAATATTGCTAGGCGCCACTTTCTGGGGGGTTTTTAGAAAAACTTTTTGAAATGAGTATGGATAGGTGTGTGGATTGGGTTTTGGGCTTTCTAAGAGTTGATCCAAGGTCCAATTGACCTAATTGGGTCGGATATGGATCCGATCCACCTCGAAATCCGTGCCCAAACACTGAAATAGCCATAACTCTCTCATTTTAACTCCGATTTTTCTGAAATTCGAACCATAGCCCCTTACTATCAAAACACATCTAAACATGGGTTTAAAACCTTAAACTTGATACAAAACGCATGAAAAACTTGTTTACATGATGTGCATTTCATGCATCATCAGCTCCCAAATGTCTTAGATCCACCTGTGTGTAGATGGGCTTCGGGCATCTTCGATCAATTTTGTGAAGCCTTCGCAGAGCGATTTTTAAATGCATCTTCCGCCCACTTATCGCACATTTCATCCCAGTAATCTCTCCTGATAGTAATAGGACCATGGCCCTTCCACAGTAATGGATCATCTACTACGCCCGATGCTTTTTTTGCTGCAGTCTTCATAGTGTGCAGCATGTCTGCAAATCGATTGACAGCCACCTTCTGCCACACCTTCCTTGCATCATTTTCTTCCACCGTAGTTGCGAAGCGATTCGAAGCCTAAAAATATTTTCAGAAAGTTAGTAGACATTGCTTAAATAAATTAAATATGAAACACATTAACTATGAGGAATAACTGTATACCCTGAATGAGGACCACAATCTGTCTAACACCTCCTTTGGGTACTCTTTCCATTGAGCAACTGGTCCTGGTAGATGTTGAAGAAGTGAATTCCTAATCTCTCGTACTACTTCTTGTGGCTCAAACCTCGTGCTGCACATGAATTGTTACACAGTAAATATCAATATAAAATATTTAAAAGATATGCAATAATTGAAAACAAAATACTTACGGTCGATTATCGATATACACTATTCGAATGAGTCTTCTTGTGCCAGTCTGAGAAGACCCTGTTTCCTGTGTTGGCTGTTGACTTGTGTGATCAACTGGTGTAGGTGGGTCGTGTACAGACGCAACATCATCTGTAAAAAAATACATTAGAAATTCTCAAAATGTGCATTTGAACTAATCAAGCATCTAATTAGTTATATGATATACCTATCACAGGAGCCCGTGAAGATGAAGGCTGAGCCTGGCTATTACTGGATGAGCGACCACTATAACCTCCACGAACCATATTCTAACAAATAACATATGTCATACAATAGATTCAAATAATTCACGTCAAGTATTACAATGCATTCAAGTCATTCACATCAAGCATTGCGATGCATTCAAATAATTCAAATCATTGACATCAAGTATTGCACTAATTCAAATCATTCGTTAATTGCATAAATTATAATATTTTCAGATAATTGAAATCATTCACATAAAGTATTACAATGCATTCGAATCATTCGTATCAAGTATTAATATACATTCAAATAAAAATTTTAATCATTCACACCAAGTATTGCAATACAACTCACATCAAGTATTACAATGCATTTAAATAGAGGTTTGTAGTATAAGATTTTGCTCACTAGCTTGAGAATTCTTCCTCGTCACTAGTTTGACTTTCTTCTTCTTCTTCTTCTTCTTCTTCTTCATTGTTTGCCCATCCACTTGGTACATCATTTGGATCACATTCCTCTATGAATGTTTCATCGGCCAATGGAGATATGACATGCATATCATGCGCAACATCGTGACCATAAGCGAAGTCATAGACATCATCTGATTGATAGTAATCACTGTCTTCAGCTAACTCATCTTCCTGTAACTGATCATACTCGGGGTATAGTTTGGATTTCACCTTGCAAACTGCCCACCATTCATTTCTATCTGACTTTTTTATACTCGAATATGAAGTATAATAAACTTGTTGAGCTTGCGAGGCTAATATGAATGGTTCATATGTTCCAAACCTGGATTTATGATTCACCTCCACAATGCCTGAAGCTTTGTCGAGTCTTGTTGCAGTTGGATCAAACCAATGACACTTGAATATCGTAACCCTGTTATTCATGCCTAAGTAAGTCAACTCCATTATTTCATCTATAACACCGTAGTAATCATGTTCATTTTCACCGTAGCTGCTACCCTTGACACACACGCCACTATTTATCGTTGATTTGTTTATACCGTAGTCTTTTGTATGGAATCGATAACCATTTACGATATACCCGTTGTAGCATTGCACAACTTTGGTCGGACCATTTTCTAAATCACATATTCCTTGATCTTTAACATCACCATGGCGAACCTACGCACAGACATAAACAATTATTGTGATCACGATCAATTAAGTAACTTAGTGTTGTTTATAAGTACAAAATTTATGTTAGCTTCTTTACCAACTGTTTCAACCACTCCACAAACTTAGTTTCACGTTCTTTTTGTACTTCTGCATGAGTGAGATGTGAAACTTCGCTTTGCAACTCCAGATCAAATCGTCTGCAAACCACAAATACTTATATTACCGAGCCATGTATCCACATATAGAACATAAAAGGATTTATAATTGAGTTGCATATACATATACTTACTCAATGTATGGGTCGATCACTGAGCAATTAAAAAGAATATAGATGTGTGCTGCATCTTGCTCTCGATCTGTCAATAGCCTTGATCGGCAACTACCAAATGCATGCCCAAGTGGTTGAAATATCGACAGCTTGTCAGCTATAATTACTTGTTCTCCATCATCGTTACGGGGCGGGCATGTGTAACGTGTTGGAATATGAGGTTCAAAGTACATAGATTTGAAATTTAAAATCTCTTCTAAAGTGTACGCCTCACAAATAGAACCTTCTACTCTTGCTTTATTACAAACCTTTTTTTTTAGGTCGAACATGCATCTGACAAGAATATACATTTCAAATTTTAAATATCTGTCATTAAAGAGACAAATATAAAAAAACATATACCTTTCAAATGAGTACATCCATCGATATTGCACAGGGCCACCAACCCTTAGTTCATATGGCAGATGTATGATCAAATGTTCCACAACATCGAAAAATGCTGGCAGAAATATCTTTTCTAACAGACAAACAGTGGTGATGACAGAATTCTCGAGATTCTTTACATCTGATACAACGACCTCCGATGCGCACAATGTTCTGAAAAATCCGCTCAACTCAGACAATACCCCCCCATATAGGTTTGTCTAACATATCATGGAATGCTAGGGGTATCAATCGTTGCATAAAGATATGACAATCATGGCTCTTCAACCCATATAACTGTCCATCGTCAATCTTCACAGCCCGAGCAATGTTAGAGACATATCCATCTGGAAATCTCAGTTGTCTCAACCATTGACATACACGTTTTATTTGATCAGGTCCGAGCACGTACTTCGTCTTTGGTTTCAGTACTTTGCCATTATACTCTTTGAGTTTCAATTCTGGTCTTTTACATATTAATTTTAAATCCATACGGGCCTTCGGATTATCCTTCGTTTTTCCTTTAATATTCATTACTGTATTGAACACATTTTCAAACACATTTTTCTCTACATGCATCACATCCAAATTATGTCGTATCAATAGGGTCGGCCAATACGGTAGTTCCCAAAAAATAAATTTTTTCGTCCAATTGTGATCCTTCCCAAATCCACAGAAGGGTGTAGTACTACGGGCATCTGTTAATACATCTGGAAAGTATCGCAATCTTCTTAGAATCTCTATGCCGGACAATCTTGAGGATGGACCTTCTGTTTCAGTTGTGCCTGCTTTAAATGCATTCTTTTGACGTCGGAACGGATGATCGCTGGGTAGAAATCGACGATGGCAATCAAACCAGCAAGGCTTCCTTCCATGCCTCAATCTAAAAGCTTTGGAATCCTCCATGCAGTACGAACAAGCCAACCTCCCACGTGTGCTCCAACCAGATAACATACCATATGCAGGGAAGTCACTGATTGTCCATAGAACAACGGCCTTCATGTTGAAATTTTGTTTTTTGTGGGCATCATACGTGGTAACACCGTCATCCCACAATACTTTTAATTCATCAATCAATGGCCTTAGATATACATCAAGATTTTGGCCAGGTGAGGTCGGACCAGGGATCAACAGAGACAAGAAAAGATTTGGACGTTTCATACACAAGCTTGGTGGAAGGTTGTATGGAGTTACAAATACTGGCCAGCATGAGTATGGAGTTGATCTACCCCCAAATGGATTAAATCCATCTGTACATAGACCGAGTCTAACATTTCACACTTCCATTGCGAAGTTCTGATGAGTATGATCAAAGTGCTTCCAAGCTTCATCGTCAACAGGATGCGTGATCTTGTTTTCATCATGTCGAACTTTATTTGCATGCCATCTCATGTGTTTAGCTGTCCTTGAAGACATATACAATCGCTGCAATCTAGGAGTGATAGGAAAGTAACGGAGCGACTTGTATGAAACTTCCTTTGATCTCGTGCTACCATTGCCTCTTGTCTTTGGCTTGAACCGAGGATGCCCACATGACGGGCATGATATGTCGTTTTCCTGCTCCTTGAAATACAACATGCAGTGATTTGGACAAACATCAATCTTTTTATAACCCATACCTAGAGCGTTGACCATAACTTTCGCACGATAGAAATTTTGTGGCAATTTCTCATCTTTAGGCAACATACTCTTCACAATCATGCACAAACGGTCAAAACATGATTGACTCAAATTATACTCGGACTTCAAATTCATTAGTTGAAGAACTGCAGACAAGATAGTGTGACTCTCACAACCGTTCCAAAGTGGCTCATCAGCATCTCTAAGTAAATCATAAAATCTACTAGCTGCATCGTTTGGTGATTCTTCATCTACGGCAGTTCTTACATCACTAGAACTCATAGCAGAACCCAGTTCTGTTCCTGTGGCATCAAATATCAAATTCGTATATGGATTATCGTGCACCACATTCACCCGTGCATCAAAATCGTTTCTAAATTCTTCTCCATGAAACGTCTAGTTCTGATAATCACTCACAAAACCCTTCTTGTATAGGTGATGTCTAACGCCATGAGGTTCTACAAATCGATTATTCTTACAAATCTTGCAGGGACACCTAATCCGACCTGTGGGATCTACCGTACTGACACTTGCCATTGCAAATTCAATAAAACTGTCAACACCATCCATATATTCATGCGATAACTCATTGTCCACTATCCTACGGTACATCCATTCACGGTTTGCAGTCATTCTGTCGTATGATGTTACGAATAGTATCCTAACCAGTTAAAAGAGAACCATCAGAATGCTATGATGAAGAAAATATCAAATTTATCATGCAATATATGATATCATACAATCACAAGAATTATGATGCATGCATTGATAACTTAATATTTTCATGTGCAAACTATTCATGACACAATACATTCATTTGAAGCATGCTTTCAGTATATAATTTCACATGGAAGACATAATCAAATTGAAAGTAACTACATGTAAGCATGGATACAATCACATCAAACATTGCAATACATCGAAATAATTCATATAAAACAAATGTCAAACATGTACCTGCAGCAAACACACTTCAATATCCCACTAACTACTACCATGCATAGCATGGACTCCGCACTCCAAAAATAAGAACACTTCCATATTCATACATTAAAATCATGCTCAGCATGATCTCCGAACTCCAACAAAGCAGTCCTAGATATCAACAACTAAGTGAGTGTGTGAACAATAAAGTGTTACATTCAATAAATTAAATAACATGTGATGCACTTGCATCACTTACTCACCACGGCTATTTACCCGATTTGCATTGTTTTTCTCACTTACTTACCAAGGGTGGCGGGGCACAAGCGAGTTCTGTTGAGAAATCTGCAAAAACCACTGTGTTAAAATGAATATTGAAGCTAATTAGGGAAACACAAACACTTATGCAATGCAAAAAACAACTAAACTGATGATGATATATCTAATGATGAAATGCGATGAAATAAAGTGTGCAAGTAATGTACTGCAATGAATATTGAAGCTAATTAGGGAAACACAAACACTTATGCAAAGGAAGCAAAAAGACTAAACAGAACTTTTACAAGAATGAAAAACTAAAAGATTAACAAAAATTAGCAGAATAATCAATCACCCATACAGGAGAAAATAAGCAAAACCATCGATGCTTGCAGCCAAGTCTTCCTCTCTCAATGACCATGGTGAACAGCCCATGACTATATATGAGCTTTAATTACTTGTAATTATGGAAACAATAAATGACATTTATTAGTCATACTGCAAAAATATTTATTTAAAAAAAAAATTTGCTAAGATATTTGTAGGTTTATATTTAAAAAATAAATTGCTAAGTTATTTGTAGGTTTATTAGACACATAAATTTGAGATTAACATGTTAATAATAAGTGCATATATGTTTTGTGAAAATGCATGAGCAGTCAATCATTATTAAGCAGCATCAAGTCATATGAGAAATTTTAGTGTATTTTAGAATATTGACTTTTGCAGTTGTTGGAAAACATAATTACAGTTTCCAATCACATGATTAAAAAAATTTTGCTTACTATCCATATAAAAGACGATCCATAAAGCAAAATATTTGTTTTTTGCCATCGGAATATACTGCTGACCAGTGATCACCTTCTTCGTCTTACATTTTTGCAGCAGAGTTTGATATTGTTGTTTTGACTATTTCCAAGTCGCCCAATTTGGTAGAGGTGGTTCGGAAACTATGGCGGAAGTTGGTGCATGCAAAAGACATGCCTAATTTTGTTGGCGAGAAAGATGCAATTGAGCAGCTAAGAAAGGCTGTACAAGACAGCACACCAAACCAGAAACGCGTTCTGGTAGTTCTTGATGATGTTTGGTCCGAATCCGATCTCGCCAATCTCGTCATCGAAAGAGGGGGCTTAATTAAAACCCTGGTCACCTCTAGAAAAAAGTTCCGTAAGTTCCAATGGATTTATCAAGTGCAAGAACTGAAGATGGAGGACGCCAAGTTGCTCTTGCTTGGCCATGCCCTTTCCCAACATGAAGACCCTGAAGACTTGAATGACGAGCTTCTGTCAAAAGCAAAAGATCTAGGCTTGGATGATGAGCTGGTGGAGAAGGTACGTATCCCATCTAGTTTAGCAATTAGCATTAGAGAAAAGCCCACAAGGGCTCGGCTCATCTGGTGGAAATGAAGGTGCAGCAGGTCTGAATAGACCAAGCAAAAGGGGCAGAGGAACAAAGGCTATATCAATACAGCAAAAGCCTCACTTCTCTCTGAACAACTTTGCTCATGATGAAGTAGATCGTTCTGCTGGTGTTGGACCTCAGCTCAAAGGCAAATCACAAGAGGAATCGGAGGAAGAAGAAGAAGAAGAAGAAGAAGAAGAAGAAGAAGAAGAAGAAGAAGAATGAAGATTACCTGCGCGTCGCCGGGCGGTGGCGGGAGGCTGACGGGGAGCGGCAGCTGGCGAGCGGTGGACGACTGGCGACTGGCGAGCGGTGGACGGGGAGCGGCGGCGGCCGGGCGGTGGCGAGAGCCGACGGGCGGCGGGAGGGAGAGGGCGGCGGGCGGGAGCAAGACAGCGAAACAGGAAAAAGAGAAAGAGGGATGGGATTAGGGATTTACGCGACATTTAGCGACGGCTTAGCGACGAAATTATTCCGTCGCTAAGCCGTCGTAAATCAAAAAACCAAAAAAGTGACGGAATATATTCTGTCGCTACGTCGTCGCGAATTAGCGACGAACTAGCGACGACAGAGTTCCCTCTCTAAATCCATCGCTAAAATGGTGTTCTTGTAATAAGAATTAGCGACAAAAAATTGCAGTCGCTAATCCGTCGCTAAGTAGCGTCAGATTATCGATAAAAGTTGTTTCCTCGCTAATCCATCGCGAATTAGCGACAGATTGTATCTCTAGCTAATCTGTCGCTAATTAGCGACGAAAAAAATCCGTCGCAAATTTCCGTCGCAAATTTCCGTCGCTAATTAACAATTTTCTTGTAGTGGGCGAGCTAGAAATATCGTCATCATTACTCAACAAAAACCATTTTTTAGTGATTTATCGGCGAGAATTCTCACCCTTATAGGCCTATAGTGACAAAAAATACGACGATAACAATGAGATATATCACCGTTATTGACCTGCATCCTTATAGTGTAACTTCCCTATAATGAGTAATGAGCATGGATGCATGACAAGCTGTCATATGCATCCATACCCATCTATTACCGTTTTCCAAAAACTCTCTGTCGTGGCTGTTGTTGATATTGCTGTTGCCTTCAAAATGATACGCAATATTTTTTAAAAATTAAAATTTATCAAATTATTGCTTATCAAACTGTTTTTATTAACATTTTTTTGGGTCATCCCAATGGCCAGCCACAGTCGTTTCATTCATGATTTTTTACCAGGTGGGCCTTGTGAATATGAAGTTTTGGTTAGAACGCCTACCGACCTATACTACCAAAGAATCTAATTTAGAATTAGTGGTCCATTAAACTGACTAAACAGTAAAAACTAATTACCTAATTCATTTTAGTTTACTTTTTCAATGACTGGTTCTTGAGAGAGAGAGTTTGGAAAACTGAAAATAGATCATGAATGCATGTCATGCATTCATACCCATCACCCAAAGTCAACAAATTAAATGAATGCTTTGGCACTTACGTTTTTAATTAGGCAACTGGCATTTATGAATTATGATGTATTTATAACTACTTAAGTAAATAAGAGAATGCATTTTAAGTGTTATCATAGTCTTTGGATCTTTTGAGATTCAACAGCTATAGAAAGGAAGTAAGTGCTCAGGAGCACCGTGTGTATATATATATATATATATATATATATATATATATATATATATATATATATATATATATATATATATATATAGCAGAGCCCATATCTTCTGATGTAATTTTTTTTTAAGTTACGACTTGTAACGGTGGTTGCAACCTCCGCTAAAGGGTAATTTTTAATAAAAAACAACATTTTCCACCGCGATCTTGTGCAATCAGCAGTGGAAATCCGTTTGAAATCATCAAACTATGGACAATTCTTTTTCCTGCGGGGAGTGCCCCTTCGATAGTCATGGGAGCTACCACTCACCGGTCTCTGATTCTATTGCGGCTACACCAGCACTGAGCAGTCCTATCTCATCCTATATGGGTCTGTCCGTGGTCGAAGCCACTCAGCGTCTAGACTTATCGCTTCCTCAACCACAATTATAAAGCGTCGATTCAGTTATGCGTGAAACATTCGTCGCTATCGCTGATGTCTTTTCGACCTTGGTCGAGACAGAGTGGCATAGCCCTGACGTCATCCAAACCTCCAATTTTGGTCAGGGGGTTCTCTCCTTCAGGGCAGGGTGGTCCCCCAATCAGGAGACGTCATCGGCCTCTGCTTTCTCCATCCGGTGAGTTGAGGGTTTCTTCGAGGCGGTCTGTGAGGATTCGCACTCTGAGGGAATTTCTAAATTTTCAGTTATGAAGTTCTTGTGTTGGAATATTCGGAGCCTAAATTGCCCCTCTAAACAACTTTTCCTGGCAAGTTTGATCCGTCAAGAAAAGCCTGATCTCATTACCCTTTGCGAAACAAAGATGACACTTATCTCACGCTCTATCGTCTCAGAAATCTCGCATGGTGCAGATTTTTTCTTCAAGCCTGCGATTAACTATGCGGGAGATCTACTCATCCTTGGGAAGCTTTCTCTAGACTTACACCAGGTTGATGTAGGAACATTTTCCATATCCATCGCTTTTCCACTCTCGCATAAGTCGGCGCCAACTGTGGTCACAAAGGTTTACGATCCCAACCGCAACTCCTGACGAGAGGAGTTTTGGTCGGACCTGAATAGGGTCATTGCTACTTTCGGGGACCAGCATATTATCATGGGTGATTACAACTACCTTCTGTCGCCAACCGACTCAAGCCTTCCGGTTTCCTTCTCAACCTCAATGAGGGGCTTCAAAGTTTTATTCAGATAAACCAGCTGTACCCCGTCCCACATGTAGGTAAAGCGTTCTCTTAGACCAATCGACGTTCTCGATCGTGCTTCCGTCTGCTAGATTGGGTGCTCATATCGCCAAATCTTCTGAACTCTATTAATGACATTTCTTGTTGTCTTTTTCCTCCTTCTGTCTCGGGCCATAGTCAGATTGTTATCTGATGGAGTCAAAGCTTCTCCGGCAACAGAACCTTCAGATTTGAGCAATGGTGGCTTAATGAGGTAGGTTTCGAGTCGTTAGTCCAACAATCTTGGAATAGACCTTTCTATGCGGACCGGGCGGCTTCATAGTGCATGGTTAAACTGCTTCGGTTATCTTGCGACATTAAATCTTGGCTTGTCTCCAATAACATAATCAAATTCCAAAATATGGGGGAGTGGGAGTGCGAGCTGTCTAACATCAATCAGTCGCTCTTGGTTATGACCTCAATGTCTGCATCCGATATTGAAAGCCTCAATGCTAGATCAGTCGAGTTGTCTCTACTGTTACAATCTTGGCATCTAAAAGATAAGATACGCTTAAAGCAATAGTTAAGGGTGATTTGGCTTAAAGCAAGTGATGAGAATACAAGGTTCTTTAATTCTTTCGCCTCTCATTAGCATAGAAGTCATGTGATTCTTTCTATGTCTATCGATGGGGTATCCTACTCGAGCGATCAGGTACTTCATGTTGTCACCAACTATTTCACTAACCTGTATTCCTGCAGCCGCGCGACAGGCGGCGCAATGGGTACTGCATTATTCTTGTCCATGAATTAGGCACTCTCAAAGTTGATTCAGGTATCGTTCTCTGAAGATGAAATCTTATCAGTTGTGCGGGATTTGTCTGGGTGGAAAGCTCCAGAATTTGATGGGTATCCCATGGATTTCTTTTGCATTTTTTGGCAATGTGTTAAGAGTGACATCCTTAGTGTTTTCGCGGAGTTTCATCATTACGACCGATTGTTGATTCATTCCCACTTCACCATTGTGTCTCTTATTCCTAAGGAGATTGCCGTATCAGACATCTCGCTGTTCCGCTCTATTTCTGTTTTAGGAGGTTTATACCACATTATCGCAAAAGTTTTGGCAAATAGGATGCGGTCAGTCGCTCCTAGGATTTTTTCGGACGCTCAGTTCGCCTTTATCCCTAATAGAAGGCTTCAACATTCTTTCATTTTGGCCACAGAAGTATTGTATTCACTCAAGATCAGCGGGGGGGCTTTCTTCTCTCTTAAGCTTGACTTTCATAAAGCCTACGACTCAGTTCATTGGTCGTTTCTTTTCAACATGTTGGCGAATTTAAGCTTCGACAGACGTTTCTCTAGCTGGGTGTAGGAGCTGGTTACCAATGCCCAGTCACAAATTCAGATCAATGGGGTAAGGGGCAAGCAGTTCAAACTTGATCGTGGTCTTCGACAAGGTTGTCCCTTGTATCCTTTACTCTTCAACGTAGTCTCCGAGGGCCTTGTGGTTTTGGTTAAGAAAGTAGTGAAGTGTGGTCTAATTGAGCCACTCGGTATTCTAGAGTTCCCGTGTCATATCCAGACCTACGCCGACGATATGATTATCTTTGGAAGGGCTTCAATCCAACAAATGTTAAGATTCAAGCTTGTCCTTCTTTTTTTCCTATCGATGTTAGGTTTATCTATGAACTACAATAAGTGTTGTTTGTCCTTGGTAAATGCCCCAAAGTCGATGCTAGTCATGGGCCAACAAATTTTCGGATGCATGGTAACAGACAACTCCTTTTCTTATTTGGATCTGCCGCTTCAGCTAAGCAAGGTCAGAAAGGCAACCTAGAGCACGACTCTTCAAAGGGTTCAGAATAAAATTTTGGCTTGGCAAGCTTCCTACCTTTCCATCGCAGGTAGACTGACTTTCATCAAACACGTCCTAAACGCCATGCCAGAATTTGTTATGTCAATGTTCCTGATGCCTGTGGGGGTTGGTAAGAAGCTATCTCGGGTCTTGGCGAACTTTCTGTGGTCAGGAAGTGGTTCCAACAACAAGCACCACCTGATAGGGTGGGAAACCCTAAGGCTTCCTCTTTATAGGGGGGTTTGGGAATCAAAGACCCCAGATTGAGGAGTATGATTCTCGTCGTGAAGCAGAGCTGGCTTGCGCACCAACATGGGTCCCCATGCGCAAGCGTTCTTCTTGCTAAATACGGGGGTGTTGAATCGTTGGTTGGGGCCATTCACGTGAATCAGCAAGCAATGTCAAAGCTTCGTCGCTTATGGATCCAAGCTTTGTCTGCGGTTCTTTTAAATAATGACATTATTGACTCGCAGTCCCCGTTCTTAGGATGCGCCTTTGCTCCTAACGACTCTTTCCATGAAAAAGAATGCTACCTCTCTCTCCTTCCTTCGGGGGTGGACCAGTTCCTGACAAGCTTTATCTGAGGCAAGGGACCAACTCCTAGATCTTGTTTCCTAGCATGGCTCATCCTTCACGATTGGGTGCAGACTGACAACTTCCTCAAAACCATCATATTTCAGCTTCCGAGTAAATGTGTGTTATGCGAGGCAGCCAAAGAAACTGCGTTTTACCTATTTTGGGAGTGCATTGTATTTCAAAACATCTTTAAGGTCACCTGGAATAAGCCTGTGGTCAGCGTACGCCACAAATCGTTCACCAATGACTTGTTGTGGGGTCTTCAACTAGTACGTCAGTGCAACAAATAACAGATTATTTGACGAACTTGTCTTCTCTCGTCCTGGTGGGCCATTTGGATGACCCGCAACAACGCCATTTTTCGGCGCTAAATTCCAGTAGTTTTCAATAAACTAGTGAATCTGATATTGGCAGACGCGTACACCATTCTACGCATCAGCCTTCCTAAGCTTCAGCGCAATCAACACCCATCGACACCTCTTGAACCAGGGTGACGCTCGTCCATCATCTGTATTTATATCTTGCTCTCTTTTCTGAGCTTCTAGGCCTGTTTTGGTTTTTTTTTTGTATTTCCGACAGGTTCAATGTTGGTTGAACTTGTTTTTCGCAATGTTGATGGTAATAGTTCGTCTCTCTCTCTCTCTCTCTTTATATATATATATATATATGAGAAGAAAGTATTGGTAGATGCCCAAACAGTGGACATTGTAGTCGGACGAGCACACACTATTAATTGTATGTGCGACTGATAACGCGCCTGTTTTGCACAAAAAATGGGCCTTTAGTGACGAGGCCCTTTGGGTGGATGCATGGAGTGTGATTGTCGTTCGATGTTTTAAGTCGTTTGACATTACTTTGTTCTCATACCATATAAGTAATGTATTCTTTAGGCCTCTTTTTCGTTAGGTCTTGTTAGGCCCATTCAAAAATAGTAGTTTTAAGTATTCTTTCTCACGTCTAACGCTGTAGATGTAATCTATACATTTTGCTTAGTGGGAACCAGCTTTTGGATTGTCAGAATCTCTAACCGGGATACAGGTTTACCTGGTGATACAAAATCGATGACTCAAAAAAATGTTTTTCATCGAAAGACGTGATCCAAGAGTCGATTCTTTCTAAATCTATCATGATAAACACATCTAACAGTTCAGATTATCATAAGACACTTAAAACCTATCGGCTAATAGGTATGCAAGATAAGTGCTAAATGCGTTTTTCAGGTTCTTTTGTTTTATTTATAAATTCTGTTCGTACAGATCTATGTACTTGATAATATAGGGATATTCTCTTGAAGTGTTCGATTCTGACACATGGGTAGGTTTCTATAAGGTTCAAAAAATAAATGGTACAAAATCTGTAATTTTTTGAAGCTCCAGTATCATTTTCATGGAAAACACATGATCCAGGTGTGGATTCCACGTAAATCAACCATGCCCAACACATTCATGAGGTCAAAGCTGCTAAAAAAAACAACGGAAAGGCAGAATACCCCAGTTTGCACTTACTCATTTCTTTTATATATATATATATATATATATATATATATATATATATATATATATATATATATATAATGGGTAGGTGCAAAATGACAGGTGCTAAATGAGTTTTTCAGAGTTTTTTTATTTTAATTTTAAATTTTGACTGTACAAATGTATAATCTATGTACTTGATTTTATAGGGATCAGCTCTTGAAGCGTTGGATTCCCATGATAAGTTTTTATAAGGTTCAAAATCAACAGTCCAAAAACTTTGTAAATTTTTGAGGCTCCAAATATCATTTTTTTTCGTTGAAAACACATGATCCATGTGTGGATTCCCTGTAAATCAACCATGCCCAACACATTTATGGGGTTGAAACTGCGAAAAAACACCAAAAAGTGCAGAAAAACCTATTTAGTATATAACAATTTTGCAACTACCCATTTCTCTCTATCTCTAGAGAGAGAGCGATGCCAAAACCATGGGTTGATAGTCCATCACGCACGTTGATGGACTGTCAATGCAAAACAAAACAAAAAATCACATTTTGATGAGTTTTTCCTCTAAAGGAGCATAAGAGGAACGAAATTGTCGCCCCTAATGCTCGGGGTAAAAAAATGAGCATTAGTGGCGATAAAAATCGCTGCAAATGACCTTTAACGGTGATTTTTGTTGCATGCTCGTTTGATCATCAGCAACAATAATTTGTACATGACCGTCCATCAACACACGAGATGGACGGCCAGCGCGATTGACCAACTATTTAATACCTACGCTTTTTGCATCTACCATTTTTTCGTATATATGTACTTTTTGTGCTATAAGCTAGATTTGAGCTGGATCAAATAGAATAGACCAAGGTTTCTGGGAAGGGTAAACATCATGGAAAATGATTTTTTTTTAGTTCATGTGAAGGGGTGCAGGAAACAAGAGGGAAACAGTCGGGGAAATTATGGTAAAGTGAGTTGAGAATTACTTAATTTTTAAAATTCATGAAATGTTTTAATTGATAACATGACAATAATAATAATAATATAATGCAGAAACTTACAAGGTTTCAATTGCACCGTTGCAAAAAATGTGCCGCCATCAGCTGCATGGGCGCTGCAAAAAAAGTGCCGCTAAAGGCTGTTTGAGGGGATGTGCAGTGTGCGACCGTGCATCCGCTGGTTAGATGGAAGAGGGGCTTTAATTATGCCTCTCAATATATATATATATATATATATATATATATATATATATATATATATATATATATATATATATATATATAATGTGTTTCCTAGGGCCTTTTTCTTTTGTTAGGTCCATTCAAAAGTCATAGTTTTATGTTTTTTTTCTCATATCTAGCACCATAGATGTGATCTATAGGTTTTGTTTAGTAGGAACCGACTTTTGGATCATCGGAATCGAACTACAGGTTTTTCTGGTTATCCAAAATCAATGGCTACTAAGGTATCAGTTTTTCCTGACTCATAAAAATATCTTTTTTTTATCAAAAAAACATGATCCAAGAGGCGATTTTCACTAAATCGAGCATGCTAAACACATCTAACAGTTAAGATGTATCATAAAACACTTAAAAACTATGGGGCTGAACAGGGCAGAATGAAAAATGAGGCCTCATATGTTCAGTTCCCTCTCTCTCTCTCTATATATATATATATAAAGAGAGAGAGAGAGTAATGTACTCTTCTGCCCCCACAAAAAATCATTGGTTTTGGTTATTTTTCTCACATTTAACACCAGATCTATATGTTTTGTTTAGTGGGAACAGGCTTTTGGATCACCCAAATCTTACATGTATGATAATCTAAAATCAATGGCTATAGAGGTACCAGTTTTTTCCAGATCATAAAAACACGTTTTTTTGTCGAAAAATATAATTCAAGAATCGATTCTCACTAAATCAAGCATACTAAACACATCTAACGGTTCAGATCTATCATAAAACACTAGGGCAGAACAAGAAGTGAGACCTAATATGTTTGAGTTCTCTCTCTCTCTATCTATCTCTATATATGGAGAGAGAGAGAGAGAAGGGTTCAATATGCTAAATGAAACGTGCTAAATGGTTTTTTCTGCTCTTTCTGGCCCAATAAATGTATTGGGTATTTACGAGGAATCCACACCCGGATCATGTGTTTTCAATGAAAAATGATATTTGAAGCTTCAAATATTTACAAAGATTTTGGACCATTGACTTTTCCAATGTTATAAAAACTCTTCCATGTGTTAGAATCGAACACTTCAAGAGTTGATCCCTATAAAAACAAGTACATAGATCACATCTGTACGGTCAAAAATTAAAAATGAAATGAAAAAAACCTGACAAACTCCTTTAACACATTTCATTGATCATGGACCCAATATATATATATATATATATATATATATATATATATATATATATATATATATATATATATATATATATATATATATTGGTTCATCCTATTGTTAAATGGTGTGGACGGTACTGATTTCTTATGTTTCAAGCAAATTTGATCCAACAGATATGTTCAGATTGTTTCTTTTGCTAAGAGTCTATTGGAACGTATTTTTCAATAAAAAAATATGATTATGAGTCTTTCAAATTTTATAAAAATTCAGAGACATTGATTTTTGAAGCCTTATAAAAACAAGATGACATGTCATAATGAGATGATCTAAAAGCCTATTGCTGCTAAATAAACTAGGTAGAGCACATATGTAAGGTTAGATTCCAAAAATAATGAATTGAAAGCTTGAAAACTTAAGCTGCCTCTTACCGTAAAGAGAAACTAATATATATATATATATATATATATTAGTTGAGAGGGAGAAATATATGATTTCTGTACCATGATACCTTCGTGTGGTACATACTCTTATTTGTATTTTGATCTAGCCAATAAATGCTAAATCTAACCATACATGTGTTTAGTATGGTTTATTTAATACGTTAAAAGGTTTTATCGTGTCTAATACACTATAATATTCATTTATGAGATGGTGAAAAATCAATGGCTCATAATTCATGAAAATATGGGCAATTTAAAACCACCATAACATGGAGAAACCACTACTTTGGTTTGGACATCCTGTAAGGGCCAAGAGGTGCCACTTTGACCGTTGCCCTATTCAGGTATCCATGGTGAAAAACTCTGAATTCACTACCCAGTCCAGTAGGGAGAGTTTCCTGTTGACTTCAGCCTTGTCGAAAAAGATGCGCAGCTCAGGTACCGAATTCTTGACATCCTTCAACCTGAAGTCGTAAAGCAGAGCCACCTAGGTGTGCAGAGTCCGTGGGCTCCTCTTTGAAAAGTCAAGCACCTAGGCATGACAGATTTTGAAGTGCAAAGATCCAGCATAGAATGGCATGACAGATTTTGAAGGGAAAAGATCCGGCAACATCGAATGACCTAGGCTAAGAGAGCGACCAAAGTTTACCATGACAACCAAATATCAAACTTTCTGACAGATTTTGAAGTGCAAAGCAGTGTTGTGAGAGGCGTACGCCTCAGTACCTGAAGCGTAAGCCTCAGAGGCGAGGTGCACGCCTCAAGGTACTGAGGCGTGCTGTGATGCGCAAATTGCCCCTCATCAACCTCCAGAACCCCCTCCTTCATCCCCAAGTCTTCTTCCTCCGCCCGATTCGTCGGCTGTGCTAACCTCAAGTGCCGGTGGATCCACCGCCACGTGCCGGCCAGCTGCTCCACCGCCGCTCCCTGCCTCCCCTCCCACCGCTTCACTTTCATACCAGTTGTGAGAGGCGTAAGCCTCAGAGGCGAAGCACAGGCTCAACGCCTCGCTTTGCCTCATCGCATTTAACAACCTTGGTGCAAAGATCAAGCAACATAGAATGACCTAGGTTACTAGAGCAACCAAACTTTACCATGACAACCAAATACCAATATCAAACTCTCTCTCTCAACGGAATGTCTGGCAGTCCATCGCAGAGCATGATGGACGGACACAAAAAATGCGAAAAGGGGCCCTTTAGTCAAAAACATCGCTAAAAGTCACAGTTTTAGCTGGGATCTTTAGCGGCAGATTTTTACTGCACTAAGGGTCCCAGTGGAAACTGTGACCTTTAGTGGCGGTCAAAAACCGCTGAAGGTGCTTAAATGCGCAAATAATGTGTATTAGCATTTTTTGTGCTGGCCGTCTATCAAGCCCCGCAATGGACAGCCAGCGCAATTGCGCAGGTAGCTGCACGCTCTCTCTCTCTCTCTCTCTCTCTCTCTCTCTATATATATATATATATATATATATATATATTAGTTGCTTATATTGATTCAAGCAACTCCAAAACCGAACTTAGAATTCCGGAAAGAAAAATACGGTTGACATAAAAAAAAGGGAGGAACTTATTCGATAATTATACTTCACAAGTAACGTTGGCAGTGAAAGAAAGATACAGTGACTTCCATCAAATGCAAGAAGCGAGGAAATCACTCTATATTGCAGGTCTTTCGGCATCTGAGGATACAACTGCTAAATAAAAACAGACGGACCAGGCAAGGCTGAGAGGGCTCTCACCACCTTTCTGAACACCAAACAAAACACTATCAGGTAATCACATGGAATAAAAACGAAGGGAAAAAGAAAAATTCGATGCGGAAGGTATGGCGTCTTACAATTATGAAAAATGAACAAGTTGTGCATCACTCTATACAAATCAAAATTCTTAGATATTATAATCCACAAGTTACGACCAAATTAAACAAAAATGCCATGCATGCACAGATTAGGGTGTGAAAAGCTCCCACCGTAGAAACTCCGGGTATCTAAAGACCTCAAAACACACACACAACATGCGTGTGTGTGTTCTTACGTAGTAGGAAAGGACCAAAATGGACCAGTGTAATATCACATAACATGCAAATCATACCCTACAAATGAGACATCTAGAGATTTATTTGTGGAGAACATATATTATATTAGGAATTTATTGTGTAGACAGGTTTTTAAAGAAATCTAAAAACCAACAGCTCATGTTGCAGCGAAGTTTGCAGTGAGAAAGACAATTGTCTAATTGAAATATTCATCAAGTGTTAAACTGGTCTACAAGTTCAAAACAAGCAAAAAACAGCTGCAACAAAGCCATACATGCATGTAAGTGCATATAGAAACATGAAAATACAAAGAAGTTTAAACATATAACTAATATTTTGATCATGACAGGACAATATTCAAATTCGTACCATGCTTTATCATATGCGAAACACATAACGGCATTGAGAATCCATTTCAAAACCACAACACACCAGACCAGTCACGCACAGGCATATATAATAAATAACTAAATATACATAGTTATATTGAAAGAACGTAAAATTGATTTCAGGAAAGCACAGAAAAGCAATGAGAAGTCAGCAAATTTACAGAGAAACAGACAAAATCAAAAGTGTGTATGTGTATATATATAATTTTTTTATATATACATATACTAGGTATATGTATATACTTGTAGATTGTATTTTAGGAATTTATGTATTTTCTTTTTTTGCTGTTTTTTATGCATATTTTGTTTTTCCTTTTTTTTTTGCATTTTTATCTCCCTTTTTAGGGGCTTTTTGGACTTTATGTGCTAGCCGTTAGGCTAAGTCTAACGGCTAGATAGTTAGCCGCTAGACTAAGCTAACGGCTAACTAGCCAGCCGTTGGAACTAGCTCAACGGCTAGTTCTCTCTTTCCTCGTGTGTGTGTATATATATATATATATATATGGGGTAAAATCCCCTTGTAATATTATGCTTCTCTTGAGCATTTTATGGTTAATAAAATAATAATTTTTTTATATTGCACTTAAGCCCATCAGTGGCTTGTGAGTGTGTGCTATTGTGACTCTTGAAAGTACTCTCTTTGTGGGTTGTGTTGTGATCTTGCCCTAATAGGCATTGTTTTTGGTTCTTGGAGACATCATTACATGGTATAAGAACCAATAGGCTCTTGATCCTATTGGTGACCTTTGTGGTTCTCAAGCCTCGTTGTGGAGAATGTGTCAAAGCTTCAAGTGTTCATCAACTCTCTTTTCTCGGCGACTCACTCTCTATCTCTATCTCTATCTCTCATGCTCATCATGGAAAAAAGAGTTCATGTTCATTATGCCCATCAAGTTGAATGTTCATTATAATGACTCAAACTATTGCACTTGGGCCTCTACCATGGAGAACTACATTTTATATGAAGGCTTCATCAAGTACATTGAAGGTGATTGTTTGGAGACTCAACTTTCATTCACAAAAGTTGTGGATGGAAACTTGAGGTTCCTTGATGTAGATTAAAAGACTGTTGTCACTCTTGAGCTCAAAAGAAGACGAAAAAAATAATCCTTTGGTTAAAGTGTCATTGATATATAGAATGATCCACATGATTGCACTCATATGAATTGAAGTGGGTGCATGCTGAAACTAGTGTTATTCTGATATATCAAGGGCACTTTAACCAAAGGATTATTTCTCTTTGAAATTGGGGAGGCAACCCTAATGATCATATTTCTACTATACCTTATTGTATTTTTCTCGGTGACTCACTCATATCTTGGAGATATAAGAAGCAATAAAAAGTATTGCTTTCTTCCACTAAAGTCGAGTACCAGACAATGGCATCTACCACTCGAGAGATTGTTTTGTTAAGGAGTCTATTGAAGGATATGGGTGTTATTATCTCTACTTCATCAAAAATGTGTTGCGACAATAAGAGTGCTATCTATATTGCTAGCAATCACTTTGTTACGACAATGAAGCCATACATGATACTTCAAGTACAAGGTTTTGATGATGAGCAAGTAGAATCAACTGCATTTCAGCTAAGGCTATGAAGAAATTGAAGAATTCGATGAAGAATCTTTGAAGACTAGTGTGCAAATGTTTAATTCATTAAAAGTCTTAGATTCTTGTAAGAGCCTTACTTAGAGTGCATATTTAGGTTGCATTTCACCTTAAAAGTCTTTAGAAAAACTTTTCTAAAAGAAACACTTTTGAAAATCTTTTTAGAAAACTCTCTTCTTAAATTTTCATGTTTATTAGTCGACCAATAGACTTACCAGTCGACTAATCCTTTCGCGCCATATTTTCTAAAAAGTCATTCTTGTCAAATTAGTCGACCGAAGATTTTATCAGTCGACTGGACAGAATGTTTGTTTTCTGGAAAATTAGCAGCAGTCGACTAATGGTTTTATCAGTCGACTGAACGGAACATGTGTTTTCTGAAAATTTAGCAGCAGTCGATTAATGCTTTTTATCAGTCGATCGAACAGAATGTTTGTTTTTCAGAAGTTTTTAGCAGCAGTCGACTAAAAGGTTTTTCAGTCTACTGATGATATTATCAGTCGACTAACTTTTCTCAAGTCGACTAAGTTTCAAAAGTTCAGATTTTCAAACGGCTCGATTAACAGATCAGTCGACCGACGATAACTGTCAGTCTACTAATAACTAACTATTAGTCGACTAACTGATGTTTCAGTCGACTAATTTTGCCATTTTCCTGAAACTTCAAAAAGACGTGTCTTTTCATTTTTCAAACGTTTTGATCGTTCGAAATGGACTGTTTTGACACCCTTTCATACTCTCAACGTATGAAATCTTTTAACTATAAATATGAGTGCATTTTACACTAAAAAACACAAAGAAACAATCAAATTCAATAGAATTATATTGAATTACTTCTTGCTTTTCACTCCTATTCATTCAAGTATTTGTTTTCTCACACATGTGATATTTTTACTTCAGTTTTTCACTCAAATCACTTTGAGAGATAGTGAATTCGTGAGTAGAGTGTTTCAACAACCTCAAAAGCCAATTGCATCTCATTTGCATTCAAAAGGAAGGCTCATAGGTTGTATTGTAAGTTGTTATTTCTTTTCTGTAAAAAGAAGGACTTCTTGGTGTAAAGGAGTTGTTTGCTTTCAGTAGGATTGTTACTGAAAGTGGGACCGATTATGGTCTATGTGATCTTGTAGTTAACAAGGTTGATAGTGGATAATCTCAAGTGGGTTTTGCTTGGAGACTGGATGTAGGTCGGGATAGACCGAACCAATATAAAATCTTGTGTTCTTTGTGTGTTTGCTTTGAGATTTGCAAAATCATTCAATATTCCGCAGAAATTTTTAAAAGCACTATTCACCCCCCCTCTAGTGCTCGTTGCCTCGATCCTAGTGCACTTTCATTTGGTATCAGAGCACAGGTTGCTATTACTTTGATTTGACCATCAACTAGCATGACAACTACAACATCTCAGCACAAAGAAGGAAGCTCCTCTGTTCGTCCTCCTCTCTTCGACGGAACAAATTATGGATACTGGAAAGTAAGAATGACAATATTCTTGCAATTCATGGATCTCGATATCTGGAAAGTTGTTTCAGAAAAGTACCAAACTCCATCAACTGATTTCAGCCAATGGACCGATGAAGAAAAGAAGACTGCTTCACTTAATGCCAAGGCAATGAATGCATTATATTGTGGCGTTGACAAGGTAGAATTCAATCGCATCTCTCAATGCTCTACATCTAATGAAATCTGGCATACTCTTCTTGTGACACACGAAGGTACGTCAAAGGTAAAGGAATCTAAAATTGCTTCTTTAGTTCATAAATTTAAATTGTTCAAAATGAAGCAAAATGAATCTATATCGGACATGGTAACTAGAATGACAGATATAATTAACACTTTGAAATCCCTTGGAAAAGAATATTCACAAGTGGATTTAGTTAGAAAGATTCTAAGGTGTTTAACTCCTGAATGGGAGAGAAAAACAACTGCTATTGAAGAAGCAAATGATCTCAATACTCTCACTCTTGAAGACTTAGTTGGTAACCTAATGGCATATGAGGTCCAACTTCAAGACAGACAAGAAGAAGAGCCTAAAAAGAAATCTTTTGCTTTTAAGGCTACTTCTGACTCAGAAAATTCTGAAGAAGATGAAGATGAAGATGAAGATATTGCCCTCATCACAAGGCAATTCAGAAGATTCATAAAAAAAGGAAGATTTCAAAGAAAGGTAAAGAAAGCAGATTCTTCCATTCCCAATGAAGTAAAGTGCTTTAACTGCAAAAAGACAGGACATATCAAGAAAGATTGTCCTCTTCTCAAATTCAAGCCCAAGGACCAATTCAAGAAGAAAAAGGCATTTCAAGCCTGTTGGGATGATAGTGACTCTTCTTCCGATGAAGAATCAAATGAAGAAGTCGCCAACATGTATTTTGTAGCACAAGAAGATTCGGTAAGTCAATTTGACTATGATGAGTTATTTGAAGCATTTAATGATTTATATGCTAAATTTAAGAGTCTTAGTTCTAAAAATAAAGAGTTAAAAACTGAAAATTTAACTCTTGACTCTCAAAATAAAGTGTTACTTCAAGAAATAGAAGATCTCAAGAAGGAAAATTCTTGCCAAGCACTTGAGATAAAAGAAATTGGAGTTAGAACCAATCTCTTACAAAATGAAATATTTAGTCTTAAAGAAAAGTCAAAAGATCTTCTTTTTATAGTGGCCAAATTCACAAATGGTCAAGAGAATCTAGAAAAACTTCTTGGTTCTCAAAGATGCTCGGTTAATAAAACCGGATTGGGATATAGCTTCTTTGATACTCAAAATAGACCAAACCTTGTGGTGAAAAATCAAAGACATTATTCTCAACCTTTTGTTCATAAAACTAAACTTTCTAGTTCTAATAGAAATGCATCTAGAAATGATTATTCTAGAAATGTTTATTCTAAATCCTTTTATAGAAAGAATATTTATTATCAAAGGAAACCAAAATCCAAATGGATATGGGTTCCTAAGACTAACTCTCATGGACCCGAAAATAGAAAGGGGTCAAATGCTCTGTTTTCTGATTTTGTTGTAGGTACACAACATAAGGAGCAAATGGATATTGGACAGCGGCTGTTCCAAACATATGACTGAAAGGCCAGAGTTATTTTCCATCCTCCAAAATAAGGATGGAGGAACTGTCACCTTTGGTGACAATAACAAGGGAAAAGTGATAGGTATTGGTAATATTGGTAATGCAAAATTTCCCTTGATAGAAAATGTTTTTTTAGTAGATGGTTTAATGCATAATTTAATATCTATCAGTCAATTATGTGATAAAGGTTTTCATGTCTCTTTTAAAAATGATTTATGCTTAATTTCTGATTTTCAATCTAAAAAGATCATTTTTAAAGGTAAAAGAAGAAACAATGTGTATGAACTATATCTAGATGAATTACCCTCTTTTAATGAAAAATGTCTTATTGTTTCAAATGAAATTCAATGGTTATGGCACAAGAGACTTGGACATGTTAACTTTAAAATTATTTCAAAATTATTCAAGAATGATCTTGTAAGAGGCCTACCTAGAATACCATATAAAAAGGATCACTTATGTGATGCTTGTCAAAGGGGTAAACAAATCAAGAGTTCTTTTAAAGCAAAATATATAGTTTCAACAAAACGTCCTCTTGAACTTTTACATTTAGATCTATTTGGACCATCTAGAATTCAAAGTTTGAATGGTAGCAAGTATGCTTTTGTTATAGTAGATGATTATTCTCGGTTTACATGGGTGATTTTTCTAAAAAGCAAAAATGATGCTTTTTCAGAATTTTCTAAACTTTGTAGAAGAATTACAAATGAAAAATCTACATCTATTATTAAAATTCGTAGTGATCATGGTGGTGAATTTGAAAATGAATCTTTTCTAAAGTTTTGTGATTTACATGGTATATCTCACAACTTTGCTTTTCCTAGAGCGGCTCCACAAAATGGAGTTGTTGAAAGAAAGAATAAAACTTTGCAAGAATGTGCTAGAACCATGCTTCAAGATAAAAATTTACCAAAATATTTTTGGGCTGAAGCAATTAATACAGCATGTTATGTCTTAAATCGTGTTCTTATTCGACCAATTTTACATAAAACATGTTTTGAATTGTATTATGATCGTATACCAAAGATCTCATATTTCAAAATTTTTGGTAGTAAATGTTTCTTGTTAAATACCAAAGATAATCTTGATAAGTTTGATTCAAAATCAGATGAATCAATATTTCTTGGATATTCTTCTAGAAGTAAAGCATATTGTATTTTCAATAAAAGAACATCTTGTATTGAAGAATCTTTACATGTTGCATTTGATGAGAATTGTGAGCAGGTTATACCTCTAAGCGAAGAAGAAGAAGCAATACTTCAAGAAGAACCCTTGATAGAAAGTACTTCTCAAGAAAATATTCCTCTTCAACCGGTTTGGAAAGAAGTTCCTAATCATCCACATGAACAAGTTATTGGTGAAATAAAGAGTGGTGTCCAAACTAGAAGGCAGTTAGAAAAATATATTGCAAATGTTGCTTTCATATCTAAATTAGAACCTAAGAATATCAATGAGGCATGTGATGATGAATTTTGGCTTTTAGCCATGTCTGAAGAACTTAACCAATTTACTAGGAATGATGTTTGAGATCTAGTTGATAGACCAAAGGATCATCCAGTAATTGGAACAAGATGGGTCTTCCGAAATAAGCTGAATGAAAATGGTGAAGTCATTCGTAACAAAGCAAGGCTAGTGGCACAAGGTTATAATAAAGAAGAAGGCATAGATTTTGATGAAACCTATGCACCAGTGGCTCGATTAGAGTCAATTCGAATGATGCTTGCTTTTGCTAGTTACATGAACTTCAAGTTATATCAAATTGATGTTAAGAGTGCATTCTTAAATGGACACATCAATGAAGAAGTTTATGTAGAGCAACCTCCAGGCTTTGAAAATGAGAAATATCCAGAAAAAGTCTACAAATTGAAAAGAGCTTTGTATGGACTCAAACAAGCACCAAGAGCGTGGTATGAAAGACTACAAAATTTTCTAGAACAATCTGGTTTTTCCATTGGTCGGGTAGACTCCACTTTATTTATTAAAAATCTTCAATTCAGAAGGATGTAACTGCCATTAACGATTTGCTAAACTCTCTTTTCTGATCTTTGATCTTTGAAATGCATACTTTATGGGTTGTAATATTTTTAAACTTGTATCTCTATTTTGCTTATGCTATTTTTGCCCTTACTCTTTTTGATTCTGACAAAGGGGGAGAAAAAGATAAAGATAGCATTACATTGAACTTTCAGGAGATCTTGAGAAAAAGATGATAGCAATTACATTGCAGGAGATCTTGCATGAGAAATGCAAAATTAAGAGAAAAAGAAAGCTTTGAATGAATGTATTTCTAAATGCATGAAGAAATGATGAATGGAAATGCAAACCAATCAATATGTGATATATGTGCTTTAAATGTGCTAACTTTTAATGTTTTGCAGCATATTGATAGGGGGAGTAAAATCTCCATCTATGCATCTAAATGCTTCATCTTTGATTAAGTTTGTCATCATAAAAAAGGGGGAGATTGTTACGACAATGAAGCCATACATGATACTTCAAGTACAAGGTTTTGATGATGAGCAAGTGGAATCAACTGCATTTCAGCTAAGGCTATGAAGAAATTGAAGAATTCGATGAAGAATCTTTGAAGACTAGTGTGCAAATGTTTAATTCATTAAAAGTCTTAGATTCTTGTAAGAGCCTTACTTAGAGTGCATATTTAGGTTGCATTTCACCTTAAAAGTCTTTAGAAAAACTTTTCTAAAAGAAACACTTTTGAAAATCTTTTTAGAAAACTCTCTTCTTAAATTTTCATGTTTATTAGTCGACCAATAGACTTACCAGTCGACTAATCCTTTCGCGCCATATTTTCTAAAAAGTCATTCTTGTCAAATTAGTCGACTGAAGATTTTATCAGTCGACTGGACAAAATGTTTGTTTTCTGGAAAATTAGCAGCAGTCGACTAATGGTTTTATCAGTCGACTGAACGGAACATGTGTTTTCTGAAAATTTAGCAGCAGTCGATTAATGCTTTTTATCAGTCGATCGAACAGAATGTTTGTTTTTCAGAAGTTTTTAGCAGCAGTCGACTAAAAGGTTTTTCAGTCTACTGATGATATTATCAGTCGACTAACTTTTCTCAAGTCGACTAAGTTTCAAAAGTTCAGATTTTCAAACGGCTCGATTAATAGATCAGTCGACCGACGATAACTGTCAGTCTACTAATAACTAACTATTAGTCGACTAACTGATGTTTCAGTCGACTAATTTTGCCATTTTCCTGAAACTTCAAAAAGGCATGTCTTTTCATTTTTCAAACGTTTTGATCGTTCGAAATGGACTGTTTTTGACACCCTTTCATACTCTCAACGTATGAAATCTTTTAACTATAAATATGAGTGCATTTTACACTAAAAAACACAGAGAAACAATCAAATTCAATAGAATTATATTGAATTACTTCTTGCTTTTCACTCCTATTCATTCAAGTATTTGTTTTCTCACACATGTGATATTTTCACTTCAGTTTTTCACTCAAATCACTTTGAGAGATAGTGAATTCGTGAGTAGAGTGTTTCAACAACCTCAAAAGCCAATTGCATCTCATTTGCATTCAAAAGGAAGGCTCATAGGTTGTATTGTAAGTTGTTATTTCTTTTCTGTAAAAAGAAGGACTCCTTGGTGTAAATGAGTTGTTTGCTTTCAGTAGGATTGTTACTGAAAGTGGGACCGATTATGGTCTGTGTGATCTTGTAGTTAACAAGGTTGATAGTGGATAATCTCAAGCGGGTTTTGCTTGGGGACTGGATGTAGGTCGGGATAGACCGAACCAGGATAAAATCTTGTGTTCTTTGTGTGTTTGCTTTGAGATTTGCAAAATCATTCAATATTCTGCAGAAATTTTTAAAAGCACTATTCAGCCCCCCTCTAGTGCTCGTTGCCTCGATCCTAGTGCACTTTCACACTTTTCACGAGCGTTTAAAGCATATAAAGATAGATCGCCACTATGTTTGGGAAGAGTTTCTCAGAGGCACTATTGAACTTTCCTATGTGACATCCGAATACCAAATTGCAGACTTATTCACCAAAACACTGCCAACATCACGTTTTTCCTTGGAAAATTTTTGGTGATTTCATCGTCAATTTGAGGGGGATATTATATATATATATATATATATATATATATATATATATATATTTTCTTGTATATACATGTACTAGGTATATGTATATATACTTGTAGATCGCATTTTAGGAATTTATGTATTTTTTTGTTTTTGTTTTGTTTTTTTGCATTTTATTACCCTTTTTAGGGGGCTTTTTGGACTTTATGCGCTAGCTGTTAGGCTAGGTCTAACGACTAGCTAGTTAGCCGTTAGACTAAGCTAACGGCTAACTAGCTAGCCATTGGGAGTAGCCCAACAACTAGTTTGCTCTCCTCCTGTGTATATATATATGGGGTTAAATTCCGTTGTACTATTATGCTTCTCTTGAGCATTTTATGTTTAATAAAATAATATTTTTTTATATTGAGCTTAAACCCATTAGTGGCTTGTGAGTGTGTGATATGGTGACTATTGAGAGTACCTCTTTGTATATTGTGTTGTGATCTTGCCCTAGTAGGCATTGTTTTTGGTTCTTTGAGATATCATTACACTATTTACTATTTTCAAGTGTTAAAGTTGATTCATATAAGTAATTTTAAACTACCTTTAACTTCATGAATTATGACCATTGACTTTTCTGTTTCAAAAATGGAATCTTGGTGCATTAGACATGATCAAACCTTATAATACAATGATGTGTACTTCGGCCGAGGGGTTCAAATGCTTCAAACACGGAAAGGGGTAAGTCTAAAATAGGCCAACTAGGGCAGACAAGGAGGCTGGGTTCAGACATGGTCTAGGAGAAAAATTAGTTCTCCCAATTGGTGCAGCAGAAAACCCCCAAATATGGTGGGATGTATCCAAAATCCAGACACCTTAAGGTAAGTTCAATTCAAAATTCAGGATCAGAAGACACAAAAATAGGGAGTTACAGATTTTTAAAGTTGCTGAAAAATTTAGGACTGAATAAGGGCAAGGAGGTTAAGGTTCAGGTAGTTTGGTTTATAAAATTTGTTTCTCGACACTGGAGACTCAATAAATCTTGAAAATTAGAGGGTTGACTAAGGACACTATGAAGCATCTTAGTTTCAAAAATCAGAATCAGACTCTCTACATTTTGGTCTAAGGGATTTTTCAAAGTCTGATGGGTTTTACAGGGATTGCAGGGTTTAGGTAGGTTGAACTAAGTCACACAAACTGCAGGAAGCACGTGAAGGGCTTTCCTAAAAGGCTGAACTTGTTGGATAAGATTTGTTACCCCACGAAAATCTTAGGGCAGTCTGATCACATTGGTTCTACAAACTTGGCAGTGCAGAGGCTAGGCTGAACCTTAAGCAGCACCTGAAGATATAAATCCAGGCTTCACATGACCTACCGGAGGTCAGTTAACCAGAAATTAAAGAAGAGAAGGGTGAACCTTAGAGAGAAAGAGAAGAGAGAAGACATGAGAATTGGGAGAGAAATTCTGATTTTCAATCGTTCTCAACAAGAAAAATACAAGCCCCTTTCATAGGCATAGGAGGCTCTCATTAAACCCATACACAAATTCTATAAAATATTAAAATGCTACTAATTTTGGTTAAGCCTCCTTGGACTCCAAGTTGACTAGGCAATTTTTGGAATCATGATCTCTGAAATAGCCCAACCTCATATCCTCACATTCACATTCTTAGTACCCTCTTAACCCCTCCTTCAAGAGGGATTCACGCCCCTCAAGTATGGCCAAAATATGGGAAGATGCCCCTTGGGTGGGCCCCACAAGCTCAACTTACTGATTTTCTGGATAAGGGTCAACCCGATCCATATCATCCCCTCCCCTAGAGTTTTGCCTAGTTTACTAGAAAAGAATCCGGGATAATGTGTCTGGAGGTTATAGTCGAACTCCCAAGTTGGTTTTCCCTCATCATCCCATTCCACAAGGTGCTTCTTGACCCTCCGCTCATTTAGTTGCAATTTTCTTATTTTGAGAACCCAAATTGCCCTCTTGGGTTTCACGTTGTTTGGGGAAGCCGCCACTCCTTCAGGAAGGTTCCTGTCATGTGCCTTGAGCCTTGATACATGGAACGCGAGATGGATTTAGACAGATGGTGGTAACTTGAGTTTGTATGCAGCTGGTCCAATCTGTCCCAAGATTTGGTATGGACCATAGTAACGGGAATTGCCTATTCTTGCTCAGGTACTTTCCTTCGAGTTCTTTTTAACGAAACTCAATCCTCGGGTTGAAATTTCCTATTCTTTCGGTTCTTATCATGGATTTGCTGTATCCGATTTGGTGCCTTTGCCAAGTTATCCTTTGAGATCATGCAAAAATTCATCTCATGTCTTCAGTTTCCAGTCTACTTTAAGAGGATTTTACACTTCCCTTCTCATAGGTCAAGGTTTTAGGTGGAGGTTGGCCATAAAGGGCATCATAGGGAGTCATTTGGGTAGAGAAATGGAAGGTAGGTACTTGCTCCAAGATTTAGGTTTTTCACAGGCAAAGAAACAGAGGTAGGTTTCTATGATTTGGTTGACAATTTCAGTTTGGCCAATGATTTGGGGGGTGGTATGTTGTGTTATACTTCATCTTAGTTTTTAAAAGATAGAAGTATTCTTTCTAAAAAAAGAATTTTGGTCACACATGAGCTTTCCTACAATTTGGTGAGAGGGTTTAACTACGGTTTGGGTTGAGTATTTTTGGGGTAAGGCCATGAAGTGGAAAAATTTGGTGAGCCTATCACCTATGACATATATGATTTCTTTTCGATTAGAGGGAGGTAGGCCTTTAATAAAATCCATGAAAATATCAGACCAAGCTCGATCCGGTATGGGCAAGGGGCAGAGGTAGCTGGCAGGCTTGATGGCCACGTATTTGTTGGCTTGGCAAGCGAAGCACTCTTTAATGAACTTTTTCACGTGCTCCGCCTTTTATTTACATTGTCAGTTATCAGTTAGCATGGGTTGTTATTAATTTTAGAAGAAGAAGAAGAAGATGATGATGATGATGATTATGATTATGATTATTGAGGTTTTATATAATATTTTTTTTCTTTTTTTTGTAATATGAAAGTATGAGTCTTGTGGCATGTTCTTAATTACAAGAGTATTATGTAGCTCATAGAGACATAAATGCTTCATATGCGATTTTATGGTTGTATTTTGTGCAATTCATCATTGTTTCATCTCTTGTGATTTTTTTTATTTTTCTTGATATTGTTGAAAAATTTTGATTTTTTTTTAATTTATGATACATTTACAATACGATACAAGCTAACTTTCACCCGACTGATACGAGTAACGATATGATACTTACAACCTTGGTCATGATCGCCACTAATTCCTTTTTTTCTGCTCAGGGCATTAGTGGCGGATGTTACGATCACCACTAATTCTTTTTCTTTCGCTCAGGGCATTAGACCGCCGCTAATGCCCCATATTTCACAAAATCGGATGAGCCTGACGCGTCCAACCCTTGTTCGATGGAGAGGCTGTCCACTGTTACGACCTCTCCTATATATATATATATATATATATATATATATATATATATATATATATATATATATATATATATATATATATATAGCAAGACACAAAGTCACATAGCTAAAGAGCCGCATATAGGAGCCGTACTAAAGGACCGTAAAAGTTTGCATTTTATGACCAGACATTACCTCAAGCTTCACTTACCCTGGAAAGCACTTCCAAGAAGATCCTTTTATGCATTAGATATCAACAACACTGGCTGAGGCAAAAGAAGAAACCTCTTGGTTTGTTTGTTGGTGTTTCACCTAAATCATCCCGTACAACCATCAAAGATCTAGTTCCAGGAGATTCTGGAGGTATGACTTCATTTTCAGAGGAATACCTAGCAGGAACTGCAGGAATTTGAGGTGCGATAGTGTATAAAAAATCTTGGAGCATCTTAACAATTTGGCTGAAGTTGGGTCGGGAATTGGGGTCTTCTTGCCAGCATGATGTCAAAAGTAAAGCCATATCCTTGGGAAGGTTGTCTGCACTAGGCCTAACATTCTGCACATAAATGGAGTGTTTTTCAGTTTTGAGAAAAACTGACTATATCCACAGATCTAATGCAAAGAGGGAAAAATCAAAGTATAAGAAAAAAAATACTTTGAAGGCAGCAACATATGCTGCTTGCAAATTTGACATGCCTTCAAATGGAATACGATTGTGTACCAGATCCTATAGTACCATTGCAAAACTGTAGGCATCAACTTTTTTATTGTAGTGTTTTTTGTCTCCATGCCTTAAAGTTACTGTGTTGTACAACTATAACACATACAAGAAAATGCTATAATCACCAAAACGTTGAGGATATCAGTGAAGCTTACATGCAAAGAGAAAGAAAAAGAAGGAAAAAAGAAGGGAAGCAAGCAACCAATACCTCTGGAGCCATCCATCGGTATGTGCCTGTCTCTGTTGTCATCATTTCTGTTAAAGTCTCCTCCCTTGCTAAACCAAAGTCTACAAGTTTCACAGTTTTTTGGTCTGCTGTTAACAGTAAGTTTTCTAGAAAAGACAGAAAACCAAAGAAAAACAAAGTCAGAAAGATGTCTCATCTGTGGAATCACAGAATATTATGCTCAATTAATGCATGGATAGGTTAGTAATGCAAAGAAGCTACTATTCCACGATAGGTGAAAGCTGCAGCAAACTGCCAAACTATTTCCTGTTGGAATTATAAGCTAGACTCTTTGTATTCCTCCCTCATTTTTGGGAAACTCATTTTACTTTAAGACTTGTTGGAATTATAAGCTAGACTCTTCGTATTCCTCCCTCATTTTGGGAACTCGTTTTACATTAAGGCTATTTGCAGTTTTCTATGCAACTCTTTGGGTTCCTCTCTCATTTATTTCTTTTCCTTGAAAATGTAATAGTCTTTTAGTTTTTCTATGGTAGGAATTTATTATGTAATTAAATTCTAGTTGGGCTTGAATGCTATATATATAGCAGCCATGTATCCTCATTTTGACAAGTCATTGGAATGTATTGAAGCCTTTTGTAGCCTTCTTCTTCTCTTGCACCATTTCTGTGTGTTTTTCATTCTAGAGAACAATCTTCTTCTCTAGTTTGTTGCTTTATTTCCAACATAGTGGTATCAGAGTTAGGATGGCTTCCAACAATATGGTGCAACCACAAGTTCCTTGCTTTGCTGGGAAAAATTACAACAAGTGGAGTATTCAAATGAAGGCGTTCTTTGGCTCTCAAGATCTATGGGAAATCGTTGAAAGTGGCTTCGATGAGATGAAAAATGTGGAGGGCATCACTCAACGACAACAAACTGAGTTGAAGGAAAACCGGAAGAAGAACAATAAAGCTTTGTTCTATATTTATCAAGCTGTTGATGAAGCCATTTTCGAAAGGATATCCTCGGCGGAGTCGGCAAAGGTAGCATGGGATACTCTCTATACAACATACAAAGGAGAAGACAAGGTAAAAATGGTGAGACTACAAACTCTAAGAAGTGAATTTGATTCTTTAAAAATGAAGGAATCTGAAACGATTGAAGCTTTTTTCAATCAAGTCTTCTCCATTGTTAATCAAATGCGAGTAAATGGTGAAAAACTTGAAGATCAAAGAGTTGTTGAAAAAATATTGAGGAGCTTAACTCGCAAGTTTGAACATATTGTTGTTTCTATAGAAGAATCCAAAGACTTATCCACCTTGTCCATTGATAGTTTAATGGGATCACTTCAATCCCATGAACTTCGTATAAAGCAATTTGATTATCCTTAAATTGAACAAGCTTTTCAGACACAATTCTCTATTCGTGGTGGTGCTCGAGGACGAAGAGAAAGAGGAAGAGGATATGGAGGTGGTAGAAATCAAGAAACGAAAGAAGATGCTTGTGATTCATCTTATTCTATGCGAGGAAGAGGTCAAGGTAGAGGTCGAGGTCGAGGTCATGGTCGCTCTCTCTCACAAGTTCAATGCTTTCATTGTCAGAAGTATGGTCACACCATAAAATTTTGTAGAAAGCGATTGACAGAAGAAAACCAAAAGGAGGTAACTTTCATGCATGAGAAAAATGAAATTCTTGATGATGATATTCTCTTTCTTGCTTGTGATACCAAAGACGAAACACATGATGAAGTATGGTATATTGATAGTGGTTGTAGTAACCACATGACTGGAAACAAAAAATTATTTGTGGACTTAAATGAAATGGTTCAAACTGAAGTTAGAACAGGTGATGATAATAGGCTTGTTGTCAAGGGACGTGGTGATATTCTTGTTAAAACTAACCATGGCAGCAAGCACGTCACCAATGTTTTCTATGTTCCAGGCCTCAAACACAATCTTTTGAGTGTTGGGCAACTTATTCTAAAAGGATATGATCTTCATTTCAAAGGAGAAATATGTGAAATTAAGGACAAGAAGAATGTTGTCATAGCCGAGGTGAAAATGACTCAAAACAAAATGTTTCCATTTATATTTCAAAATGCTGCTCTTCCTTGCTTCAATACTATTATTAAAGATCCATCATGGTTGTGGCATCTTCGATATGGACATTTGAACTTCAGTTCTTTATCTCTTATGTGCAAAAAACATATGGTCAGAGGCATGCCTGACATTCATTAGCAAGACAAAATTTGTGAAGGTTGTGTTCTTGGGAAACATCATAGAGACTCTTTTCCTGTTGGTAAATCTTGGCGAGCATCAAAACCACTTGAGTTGGTTCATTCTGATCTATGCGGCCCTATGCGCACCACATCTATTGGAGGTAATCATTATTTTTTAACATTCATTGATGACTTCAGTCGAAAGACATGGGTTTATTTTCTAAAAGAAAAATCTGAGGTGTTCAAATATTTTAAGCAATTTATGACATTTGTTGAAAAGCAAAGTGATCTTTCTATTAAAACCTTGCGTACTGATCGTGGGGCTGAATATATGTCCAATGAGTTTGAGGAATTCTTGAAAAAGAAGGGCATCCGTCATCAGTTGACTACTCGGTACACACCTCATCAAAATGGCATTGCGGAAAGGAAGAATCGCACGATCATGGAGATGGCAAGATGTATGTTGAAACCTAAAGGTATGCCTAACATATTTTGGGCTGAATCAGTGGCATGTGCTATCTATCTTCTTAATCGTGCCCCCACTAAAAGTGTTCAAGACCTAACTGCTCAAGAAGCTTGGAGTGGGCAAAAACCATGTGTTGCTCACTTGAAAGTATTTGGCAGCATGTGTTATTCTCATATTTCTGATGAACGAAGGAGCAAGGTTGAAGATAAATCTGAAAAATGTATCATCGTTGGGTACAGTGAATGCTCAAAGGCTTATAAGCTTTACAATCCAATCACCAAGAAAATTATCATAAGCAAAGATGTAAAATTCAGTGAAGAAGAATCTTGGAATTGGGATGACGAGAATGAAAATAAAAATTCACATTTCATCAATAAGGAAGAGAGTCATGAGCCAAGTGGTGATGGAGATACTTCACTCTTCTCTCCATCTACACATTTATCACCATCTTCCTCATCTTCAAGGAGTTATGAATCTCCTCCTATGAAGACAAGAAGTCTTCAAGAAATTTATGGAACAGCAAGAAAAAATCTTGCGGAAGACTTGGTGAATTTTGCTTTATTTGCGGACGCCGATCCAATTACTTATGAAGAAGCATCTCAAGAAGAGAAGTGGAGAATTGCTATGAATCAAGAAACGGACTCCATTGAAAGAAATCATACTTGGGAGTTGACTGAGCTCCCAAATGGACACAAATCTATTGGCGTCAAGTGGGTATATAAAACAAAATTCAACTCAAATGGAGAAGTTGAAAAATGCAAAGCTCGGCTGGTGGTAAAAGGTTACAAGCAAAGGTATGGCGTTGATTTTAATGAAGTCTTTGCTTCTGTGGCTCGCCTTGAAACAATTCACATGTTGTTAACTTTGGCTGCTCAAAGAAAATGAAAGGTCTTTTAAATGGATGTAAAATCAACATTCTTGAATGGTCTCCTTGAAGAAGAAGTGTATATTGATCAACCTCCGGGTTATGTAAAGAAGGGTGAAGAAAACAAAGTGTGTCGATTAAAGAAGGCTTTATATGGGCTAAAACAAGCGCCAAGGGCTTGGTATAGTCGCATTGATGGATACTTCTTGAGGAATGGATTCAAACGGTGTCCTTTTGAGCATACTCTGTTCATCAAAGAAGGCAATCAAGGGGAGTTCTTAGTCATATGCTTATATGTTGATGATTTAATAATTACCGGCACTAGTGCAAGCATGTGTGAAAATTTCAAGAAGGATATGATGCACGAATTCGAAATGACTGACATGGGGCTTCTCCATTTTTTTCTGGGCATTGAAGTAAAGCAAGCCGAAGATGGAATATTCATATCTCAAAAAAGGTATGCTGAAAATATATTAAAGAAGTTCAGAATGGAGGGTGCTACACCTCTTAATACTCCTATGGAAGTTGGACTGAAACTTAGCAAAAATGATGGTGAGAGAAAGATCGATGCAACTCTCTATAGAAGCCTTGTTGGTAGCCTTATGGACTTGACTGCTACAAGACCTGATCTTATGTTTGCTGTCAGCATGATTAGCAGATTCATGGAATCTCCTTCTAATACTCATTGGGACATAGGCAAAAGAATCTTGAGATATGTGCGTGGCACTATCAATTATGGAATTCATTATAAATGTGTCGAATATTCAAAATTGGTGGGTTTTTGTGATAGTGATTGGGGTGGAAATAGAGATGATAGTAAAAGCACTTTAGGTTTCGTTTTTCACATTGGCTCAGGTGTAATCTCGTGGGCATCGAAGAAGCAAGTTGTTGTTGCTCTCTCCACAACCAAAGCTGAGTATATTTCATTGGCTCTTTCTAGTTGTCAAGTTCTTTGGCTAAGGTGGATTCTTCATGAGCTGAAGCATCCTCAATGGGAAAGCACTTCTTTGTTTTGTGACAATAGTTCAGCCATAGCACTCACCAAAAATCCAGTTTTTCATTGCAAAAGCAAGCATATTCGAATCAAGTATCATTTCATTAAAGACTTGGTCAAAGATGGAGATGTCAATGTCAAGTTTTGCAAGACCCAAGACCAAGTGGCTGATATCTTTACAAAAGCATTGAAGAATGAAACTTTCAATAAATTGAGAGAGAAATTAGGTGTCGTTATAGTCTAGCTTAAGAGGGGTTGTTGCAATTATAAGCTAGACTCTTCGTATTCCTCCCTCATTTTTGGGAAACTCATTTTACTTTAAGGCTTGTTGGAATTATAAGCTAGACTCTTCGTATTCCTCCCTCATTTTGGGAACTCGTTTTACATTAAGGCTATTTGCAGTTTTTTATGCAACTCTTTGGGTTCCTCTCTCATTTATTTCTTTTCCTTGAAAATGTAATAGTCTTTTAGTTTTTCTATGGTAGGAATTTATTATGTAATTAAATTCTAGTTGGGCTTGAATGCTATATATATAGCAGCCATGTATCCTCATTTTGACAAGTCATTGGAATGTATTGAAGCCTTTTGTAGCCTTCTCCTTCTCTTGCACCATTTCTGTGTGTTTTTCATTCTAGAGAACAATCTTCTTCTCTAGTTTGTTGCTTTATTTCCAACATTTTCATCAATAGTTCACACAAACTAAAGGGTGAAGAATACTGAAACTAAATATACTCCATTGAATAAAAAACAAAAGGGTCAAGAAATGTCTCAGTGAATCGGCAATGAGCTATATCAACTAATTTGTGTGAAGCAAATTAGACCAGGAAGATATAGCAGTTTAAGTAATTAGTATATCAAAAAGACTAATTTATAAGGTAACTCGGCATCAGTGGGGTTTTCCTACTAATGCCAGCACTTGCCTGGGTAAAGGAGGTCGGGGGCAGTGGCAAATGACCATGGAAACTTTAATCACATCCTATAAATAAGTCCTGAGACAAGTAGCGCTAATGCAATCGCAGGCTTGACATAACTAGCTTCGTGCGAGGACACAAGTTGTCTTGGTGGCGATTAATTATTTTGTTATCATGAAATAAGATTAGGTCAATCATGCTTTAGGATGTAGTAACTACACAGAATAAAATGCAAGCTAGCAAAGCATCATTATTTTCAATTGCTCTTTCCCAACCTAACTCTTTGGCAGCCAAGAAAGATCTATCACATAGATACGGATGCGAGAATGGGACACACGATGCAGATTCGCTTGGTATGACATGGCAGTTAACAAAAGTTAGAACACAAGAATATGGCCATGTGTACACACACAAACACACACATTAGTTTGAGTCCTAACATAGTTCCATTCTGACAAGTATAAGGGTCCATTCTTCCTGGCCCAGGCAGCAAATAGTTGGATCTGAGGTCTGAACGTCATAAAAAATAGCAGCTGGATTCTGATCCATGTCTGTTAATGTCAAATCCATGAACAGGGATTTCTTGTAGCTTTTGAATATGCAGACTTGGTTGGACTGAAGTCTAGAAACTGTGCCATTGAATCATGTTGAGGCTCTTGATTTACCACTACTAACCAAATGTTCAGTCACTTGGGCAATATTTCTTGTGGTATTACACCAGAAAGTAGGTAAGAAAATGAGATTAAGTGGGAGAAATGAGAAGAGGAAAACAGGTGGTAAGAAAGAGAGAGATATTAGGCCTCATCTTTGATTCTCATTTCAAAGCAGATTTATTACAAGAGTAAATAACCCTAAGATAAAAAAATCATTGCAACATACCAAAAAAGCAAATATGCACAAGGGGTTAAAAAGAGCAAAATGTTCTTCAGAACCATACAGAAAAGGACACCCAACTTGAGTGCACTCTAACAGTCATGGGTGTGTAAACTTCATGACTTGATTGAATGGTAATTGGTAATTTCTCTCTCACGGACAAAACCTTGACCCTATCCCTCGGTCCAAGTGGCATATATGAAGCTTCTTTTTTGGACATAGGAACTGTTTTCTGGATAGAAAAATCCCAGTACACAATTCAAGTAAAAAATTTGAGAGAATTTTAAAGTAACAAGTTTAAATTACAGCAAGATCATAGATTTTGCAAATTCTAATCAATAGAAACCAAAACTAGCACATAAAAAATGAGGCCATGGTATCCAAGTTACATAATGTCTTTATGAGACTGGGGTGGTGCTGGTGGTGCCTTTTGCTTGAATTGAGGAAACAGATTGTCCCCTCCAGCCACGAAGAAGGGCCCAACCATGACGCTCCTAGTGAGGCCCTCACGCGCCGATGTGCACAACATGAGCAGAGTTGCCAGTCGAGGAAGCGGGAGCGGGAAGCGATACGGGAAGCAGAAGCGGGAAGCGAGGCACTTCTAAAATTTTAGGAAGCGGGAAGCGCAGGACGACTTAGGAACGAACCAGGAAGTGTCTCGGAAGCGACCTAAGAAGCAAAGAAGGAAGCGACATAGGATTCGAATGAGAAGCGAAAAAATACCGAAAGAGCAGAAAAACCCATTAAGCATAAGCACCTATGCTCTACTCTCTCTCTCTCTCTCTCTCTCTCTATAATATATATTTCAGTGAAGTGTCGTTCGATTCGAATTAGACTGAATCAATTTTAATAGCATTGGCGTGGGCACATTGTTTAGTGGAACAATACAATGACAAAGTCCAATAATCAATCCATTATCCTGTCGTTGCCAAGCATGTGTTACCATTTTATGCAATTTTCCACGCGGACAACGTAATGATTTAGGATTTTGAGAATAATCACTTAGATTAATTTAGGCAAGTCAAAGGCATGAATTCGATCCTTGGCTCAATTACCTCTTGTAAAGGCGCCAGGAACGGTTGAACCTCTACCGATGAGCGAATCCCGTCTCTCCATTTTCTCACAAAATTTTAAAACGTAGGTGAGTAATTTCAAAACATCTTTTTCAAAAGGTCAAGTGAGACCTTGCAAAGAGTTTCTCTTCTCTTCTTTCCCCTCAAAAGGAGGAAAAGAAAAGGAAAAAATTTTGCAACGATGACAACCATGAACTGTTGTTGTAGTAATGCTAGCTGCATCTCAACACCAGTCATTCGCCTATCCACCTGGTCCATTTTTCCCTCTACGGAAGAGGTTCGGGCCAATGCTTCATCCATGCATTCTTTGATGCGTTGTTGTAGCTGATCAAGAACTCCTTTAAGCGATATCGCTTTCGGCAGCATGTTGCTCTAATACCAAATATTGCGCTACTTCCAGGATTCTCACACCGCACTGCGACTTTGATTGTTGTGCACACGATGCACACATATGCTCTTTTCAGCTTAGCACACGCAGGCACAAAACTTTCATGCACACAAACATCGATGTGATAGCACACATAGGCATGGGTGTCAGTTGTGCACACAATCGCTATTCAGGTAAAGCGCACGCAAGCGTCGATGAAAACATGTGCACCAAGGCATCAACTGTGACTGGTGCATGCAGGCGCTTAATTGATAATCAATGCTCGCAGGCATTGCAAATCGTTGCGCATGTAGGTGCCAGCTTCCGCAGAATGATCTGCACACAAGCACAAGAAGTAGTTGCTCTCACGGATAGCTACTAGTTCTACTAAGCTTCGGTGTAGGTCTTGATCGCGTCACCTCGATGACTGTCATAGAAGATTAACAGTAATATCTAAGGAAAATCAGAAATGCAATAACAAGGAAACTTTTGCCAATGCACTTAGCTCAAGCCAAGGAATCAGTGCAATAAGCAAGTGCTCAATGTCACTGGATGCATACGCAAGTTGATTCGGTCTTGAGATGGAAGAAACGTGGTCATATCTACACTAGCACTCGATGAGTACAAATTGAGGTTGCAAGGCATTTCGATCGTTCCTGTAGTGCAATAGTGTATACTGAAGACACTATACTACAAATACGGAAAGTAAGGACTGAGTTATTGGCACAAGAAGTAGTTGCTGTCATGGATAGCTACTAGTTCTGCTAAGCTTCAGTGCAGGTGTTGATCACATCGCCTCGGTGACTGTCATATAAGATTAACGGTAATATCTAAGGCAAATCATAAATGCAATAACAAGGAAACATTTTCCAATTCCCTTAGCTCGGGTCAAGGAATAAGTGCAATGAGCAAGCGCTCAATGTCACTAGATGCATACGCAAGTTGATTTGGTCTTAAGATGGAAGAAACCACTCGGTGAGTACAAATTGAGGTTGCAAGGCATTCCAATAGTTTTTGCAGTGCAATAGTATATATCGAAGACACTATACTACAAATATAGAAAGTTAGGACTCAGTTATTGCACTTAGCTGGAGGACGATGATCGACGATCTAGAGCTAGACTATAGCTCTTAGGATGGTTAGAAGCAAGTAGACGTTTGAATGACAGTAGACTGTGCTTTGCAGAAATCTGATAGGATACCAAAATTTCTTTAAGGAATCGATGAGTGAGCTTTCCGGTGAACTAGAACAAATAGAAGATGATGTAAAATCTTTTCAAGCAATTCATGAATCCCTTAAGAAGCCAATTTCTCTTCAAGAGGCCAATCTCCTAATTTAGTAGCCCAAAATAATCGCATTCCATTTCTTAAATTTCAAAAAGTACATAATGATCAAAATTTACAAACTTGACCTATTTATATTGTTGACTTAAGCATTGGCGCCATGGCTTGGGCGGCCCAAGCTTCAAATCCCATGGTTGACGATCTTATTCTATTGACTGGCATTGCGCCATCCATGTACACTACTGACTACTATCACACACGTGTTGTGCACATGCATAAACTACCTTGTCCACTGCACCTCTAGCGTGCCCATGCTGCCCGTACGATGGTTGTTCTTCCTTGTACTCATCCTGACTCTGCTGTGATCCTTTGCCATGCACATCGACTGGACTCTCCTACCTCGATAGCTAGGTTTTCACTCGGGTCTGCATCACGCATGACTTCTAACCTCGTCCAATCTTCTACTACATTAGGTGTAACAAACAATGATAACAAAGAAAAATTGTTTGACAAATTATGGGACTTGTCTCAGTGTGAACTTTATTCAGGATATAAGAAGTTCTCAAAACTCTCTTTCATCATTAGGCTACAATATTTGAAGAAACTTAACAATTGGAGTAACAAATCATTTGATATGTTGATTGACTTGTTAAGGGATGCGCTCCGTGAGTGGGTCAACTTGCCAAAGTCATTTTATGAAGCAAATAGGTACAAAAAGAACCTGGGTTTTAGGTATGAGAAAATACATGCCTGCAAGAATAATTATGTATGATTTTGAAAGAAAAATGCTAATGCTGATGAATGCTCGAAGCGCCATACTGAAAGATGGTACTATGAAAAATGTCATGATAGTAAGCATAAGAGGTTATAATGTCATGACAGTAAGCATAAGAGGTTACCTCAAAAGGTTTTGTGATACTTTTCATTTTAGCCTATGTTGAGACGATTGTTTATGTCAAAAGATGCTGCAAAGACAATGAGGTGGCACAAGGAAGGACATATAGACGATGAGATTCACCTAAGGCATCTAGTTGATTCTATAGTTTGGAAAGAGTTCAACAAAGAACATAGCATTTTTACAGCAGATCCCCATAATGTATGACTTGGCTTGGCAAGTGATGGCTTCATGTGGCCTGTAGTGTTAATTCTATATAATTTCCCCTTAGAGGTTTATAAAATCACCATCCATGATGTTGTCCCTGCTTATTCTAGAACATAGGGCACCTGACAACCAAAAATATGTCTATTTGTGGCCGCTCATTGAAGATATGAAAGAATTGTGATACCATGACTTACATGTGTATGATACATTCATATATTAAACATTTCAATTTCATGTGTCACTCTTGTGGACCATAAATGATTTCCCTATATATGTAAACTTATCTGGATGGTCTACTAAGAGTAAACTTGTGTACCCCACATGTAACAAGGATATATAATACAAATGGCTCAAGTTTGACAAAAAAACGTGTTAGTTGGGACATCGGCGATACTTACCTAGAGATCATCCATGATGAAGGCAAAAGAATTTATTTGATGGCACTATCGAGAGTAGGATAGCACTGAAAGAATTATTTGAAACTGAGGTGTTAATTAAGCAGTTGGCACTTCCACATAAGCCGTTTGGGAAGAATACAAGAAGGCTGAAGCATAGCGAGATCAATTTGAATTGGACCAAGAGATGTAACTTATGAGAATTGCCTTACTGGTTGACATTGAAGTTAAGGCACAACTTAGATGCCATGCATATTAAAAAAAATGTAAGTGACAATGTGTTAAGTGTACTGTTAGATCTTAAAACAAAAGACAATGAAAATACATGAAAATATCTATATGCAATGGTCGTACATCAAAATTTGCATTTACAAAGTAGTGGTATGTTTACATATATGCCGGTGGCAACATTCACATTGGTAGGACCAGAGAAAACTGACTGCCTTTGTTGGTTGAAAGAGGTAAAATTTTCTGATGGCTACGCATCTAACATCGATCATTGTGTGAACATTAACGATAGTGAGATGATGGGAATGAAGAGTCATGATTGTTATATTTTCATTCAGTGCTTACTGCCTGTTGTAATTCATCTTTATCTGAGTTGAGCATATTCTTCAAAGAATTGTGTGCTAGGACTTTAAAAGTAGATGTCTTGACACGCATAAAGGATGATATAACTTTGATCCTTTGCAAATTGGGAAAGATATTTTTGTCTTCATTCATTGACATTATGGTGCATCTAGCAGTTCATTTACCTCAGGAGTCTGAGCTTATAAGACTTGTATAATTTTGTTGGATGTATCCAATTGAATGATATCTTGAGAAACTTAACCATTTTCTAAGGAACAGAGCACATCCATAATGATCAATTACAGAGGCATATGTCTCAGATAAATGGTTGAATTTTTGTTTCATGTATCTACATGAAATTAAAACAAGACATAACCGTGAAGAGTGTAACTATGATGATTTGCTGGTTGAGGATACTGCAAGCTTATCTATTTTCTCTCAATGAACTCGTGGGTTATGAGCCTTCAAGTTGGCACCACTGGATGATGTTTCTCTAGCTAGGGCTTGATGGTATGTACTAGATAATTGCACAGAAATTCAGGATTACATTAGGTACATTTTCCCTTGATGTTCCTTAAGTGAAATAGAATATATAGTTTGGTTGTTTTCCATATCTTATCTATTTTTAATGTGGTGAACATAAATAGGAGATTGCAAGAGAGAGCTTTGCTATAGATGTTGAACGTAAGCATCAAGATGAGTTTGAAGTTTGGTTAAAGTTTAACATACATCAACTGAATGGATGAGAGGTTAGTCAACAAGTACGTGCTCTTGCTTACGGCCCTGATCATGAGGTCCTCAAGTTCTCGGGTTGTATCATGAACAAGAATACGTTTCATACAAAGGATCATGAAAATTATTGTTATTACCAAAATAGTGGTGTTGTTGTTTCATGTAAGAATGATACATGCAACATTGACTATTAAGTATTTTGATGAATGTTTATGTTCTATGTTATATAGAAGGACATACAACATTTTTGTTCAAATATAATTGGTTAAACACTTGGTCTTGTACGTGAATGAGACAAGATGCTTACTTTACAAGTGTGAATCTATCTCGGACATGGTATGCTAATCAACCATTTTTTTTATATCAAGCTACACAATTAGGGATGGCAGTGGATCGGGGCGGGGGACAAGGTCTCCACTCCCGCCCCGTTTCAAAATCCGAACCTTTTGGTCCAAACAAGGGCGAGGCAGAGCCCCCATTTCCCTTTAGTCTATAGTCATCCCTTAAAGGATTAAGGATGGGGCAGGGCTAGGCGAGGATTGGGACGGGGATGGGGCAGGGTGGGGAAAAGCTTAAGTCCATCCCCTCCTCCATCCTCGCACAGGGATAGATTTTAACCTTCTTCCTCGCCTCCATCCCTGTTTCATGCCCTTCATCCCCGATCCAAATGGGGCGAGGCATGGCGGAGCCCCATTGTCCCCCGGTCCACTGCCATTCCTATATACAGTGCTTTTACCTTCTTGATACCAAATTGGACAATAGTTGGCATGGGGTGCAAAAAATATCTCCAAAACACATATACAATGTTTCTGACGTAGTAAGTGAACATGAATAAGATGAATTGATAGAGTACACTAAGGATGGTTATAATATTGAATTTGATGATGAAGATGCTAATTTGTTAAATATTCAATATGATGATGAAGAGTCATCATTACATAGAGATGATGGCAATCTAGTTGAAGTACAAATTGACCCGATAGACACCCATCATGAAGTAGAAATAGAAGAAGATTGGACCAACAATGAAACATCTTACGATGGTTAAGAAGAAGGCGCATCTAGGCTCGTGGAGACATACTTTGATGATGAGGATGAAGATTCTATGGATTTAAGTGCAGACTCTACTGGTGATCCGAATTAATGGGGCATGCATACCTTCTCACAAAAACATGTTTCTTTCTCTCTTCATATACTTTGTATTTGATGTCTATCCTCATTTATATTCAGTTGCATGCTCCTTGTTGTCTGTTTAATGCCCACATTTTGTGCTTTTATTACTCATGACAACTTTATTGTGGCTCTTTAGTTTTACTCTATCATGTTTGTTGGTTATATAATTGCATATTTTGCTTGTGTTTTTGAACTAGGATTTTTAGTCAAATAAATTGGAGTTGTATGTCAAATATAATTTTTTTGGTTCAGTTCCTAGTATTAAATCCTCATTATTAGCACAAATGTGCCTTAACTTTTTATGCATTTAATCTTACAATGGTGTGTATACCTTTAAAATTCAGTTAGGTGAATTATGCTTAGTCATGTCTTCATTGAATTGCCATGCTATTTGTCTGAACTATTGTCAAGCTTGTTTTAGTATTTTTGAGTTTGAAAGTATTTGATTCATTTGAATATAATCATTCAAACAAATTCACTCTATATATAACTGTGTATAAACTGTTATTTTGTTTATCTAATATCATTTTTTAATGAAAAATAGATGACGAGAGAAAAAATGATTTGCTCGAGGTTCACGAAGCAGGGCAGCTATTGCGAATACTTTGGTGCTTCCTTTCACTCATCTTGGCAACGACGCATAGGGTCAGGGGATATCAGCATCTTCGTTTGATGAGTCAGATAACGATCTTTTCCAGAGGCACCATCCTTTAACCATGGTGCATCGAGCAGTGTTGCATATAAGTGGTCCTTTTAATGTTAATTATATCTCTTTTTTCATATATAACACCTTGATTCAAGGTATTTTAACCATATATACTTGTCTATGCAGTCATACCATCTACGAGGGTACCTCAAGGCAAGAACACATGCATAAGGTTTGCATGGTTAAGGTAAAAAGGCCCTATCCTACTTAGTATCTCAGATGGATCATAGGCAGCGCAGTGCCCGAACGCTCCTATATTTGCTAGGCAGATGACATACATTGTGCATGAGCATTCAAAACTTTATCATATATCTTTGAAGAATGTCCTTGAAGCACACAAAAAGGAGTTGCAGGACTTGATATTGGTAAGTATCATGCCCTATTGCAGCATTGCCTATCTTTTCTATTTTAGTACGGTGAATCAACCTTCATCTCTTAGCTATTTTGTTATATGTTTCAGCCCGACTTCATTTTGGACATAAATCGATTAGAGGACAAAAAAACCTTAAATGTTAAGTTTGCTTGAGCCTATAGAGAGATCCATCATGATTACAACAATACATATAAGGGATATGCGATTAAGGACGAAGCCATAACCAATGTTCCAAAGCATATTTTCAATGCACGGTGGGAGGATATGTGCAACAAATTCTTTAGCGATCCAAAATGGATGGTAAACTGCCTATTGGAGGATATATGTATTTGATATATATATATATATATATATAACAATTGATCTTCATTTCATCCAGGCCAAGTGTGAAAGAAACAAATCCAATAGAACTAGATTGGAGGTCAGTCATACTAGTGGGGCAAAATTATATATGTGACATAAAAGAGAGAAGGTATAATCATTTGATTTCATAGGTGTATGATAGAAATTTGTTCATGTTAGAGAGATCAATTCATTTCTATATGACCATAAATTATAACTTAATTTTGCTCTCTCATGTTTAGAGCAATGCTTTAAGAGAATAAATTGAGTTGATTAAGATGTATAGATTAACCCACACAAATACTGACAATGACTTTTTGAGTGAGACTGCATCCAACAATTATGTAAGTAATTTAATCATTTCATGGTCTTGTATATGTAAATGTGTTTTGACTATAACTAATTCAAGTATATGTTCATGTTGCAGCATGAGATGACACAGTTAGCATCACAAAACTCCAATATGAAAATTTTTGTGATACTTAAAGAGATCCTCAGTACATAAGCATCATCTTCTAACAATACATCAAGCAATGCGCTTAAGCATGTGCTTCAATCAACTCAAGAGGAGTTGGCAACCACCAAAGAAGAGTTAGGCACCATGAAAGAAGAGTTGGACACCTTAAAGGGTACAATGGTTAATATGGAAGCTAAGTTGACGCAGTTTGAGGGAATGGAAGCTAGGCTGGTGCATTTTGAGAGAATGGTTGAAACAATTTTAGAGCAATCATGAAGTTCAAACTAAAATGTATTATTAAACAATTTCAGTTTTGAATAATAACATGCTAGTGTTTTACTATTTTTTCATACCAGCTAAAAGACATTATAATGCCAGTTTAATAACTTTTCCTTTATGCATGTATCTTTATGTAGTTAGTTACTCAGGTTTGTTTACTAAATATATATTTTATTTTCTATGTTCTATGATTTTTCACATTGCACCGAGATCCTCATGTTCAATTTTTTTTATGCAGGTGTGGACACGTGCTAGATTTGGATGATTTTGCTTTGTCCTTGTTTTTTCTTTGATGAAAAGAAAGTGAATGAAAAAAAATTCATGATGTATTTTAGTGTTTGATTGATGATTTGGGGTTTGTAACAATTGAAGTTTATTTTTTGTTTCTGCTATTTAGGTTGATCATACATAGAATGTTCTATTAAGCAAATATAAGATGTTTGTGTATGAGGATATAGTGCACATTCTTATATTTTACTAATTATAATTAGAACCTCTTATTATGCATTATTAAAATTGTTATAATAATTGCTATTATGGGCTGTTTTCAATTGTATATGCCTAGTTATTTGAATTGAAGAGCAATTTCTATAATAATAGAGAAATATGAAACTTGAATTGAAGTTTGAAGTTGTTGTAATAGTTGAGTTTGAAGTGTTATATTTTTCTATAATAATTTAAGTGTTCTATAATAATCGAAGAGCAATTTATGTAAGAATAGGGAAATTCACACGATTTCATGCAAATTTCCATCAAACTATGCAGAAGTTTTTTGAAAATTTGCATGATTCCATGCACATTTTCCATCAAACTATGCAAAAGTTTTTTGAAAATTCGCATGATTCCATGCACATTTTTCATCAAACTATGCAGAATTTTTTTTGAAAATTCGCATGATTCCATGCACATTTCCTTCTAATTGAGTGAATTTTGATCAAACTATGCAGAAGTTCTATCCAAATTTGCATGATTTCATGCAATTTTCCTTCTAATTGTGCTAATTTTTATCAAACTATGCAAAAGTTCTAAGTGCATTTTCATGATTCCTTGCAATTTTTCTTCTGATTGAGCGAGTTTTCATCAAATTATATAAAAGTTTTATGTAAATTTGCACGATTCCATTCCAATAAAAATATAATTTTTTAGACTTTTTCTGATGATATTTATCATTGACTATATCAAAATTACTAGCAATGATATTTATCATTGGTTTTCTTAATCTAACTAACGATATTTATTGTGGGCTATTTGAACATATATGACTTTTCAATATATATGATGATAATTATTGTTGAATTAAATCTATATCCAACAATGTTTATCATCAAATATTTTTGACATATATTTTTTTATATAAATATGATGATAATTATCATCGCCTTTAAGAGAGAACTGATAATAAATATTGTTAGTGTTATTAAATTTGCTCGATGATATTTATCATCGCATTTAATTACTATAACTAATGATATTATCGTCGGCTATTTGAACATATGTGATTTTTTAATATCTCTACAATGATAATTATCATTGACTTTTAAAATATAACCGATGATATTTATCATCAGATTTCAATAATATAAGCGATGATATTTATCATTGGTTTTATTTAGTATAGCTGATGATAAATGTCATCACCTTTAATTCTTATTATGGACAACATTCTAGAGTCGATCGTTTTATACCGACTAATATCATATCGTTGAATTTATTTTTAGATAAATGACAATATATAAATATCGTCGAAAAGAGTACTATAAATGATTATAAAGGGTCGATGACCTGAGCAATGATATTTATCATTGTTGATGTTATTGGCTACCATAAATCATATATTGCCGAGGATAAATATCATCAGTAATTACTTGTTTTCTTGTAGTGAGAAGAATTGGGCTATAAAGGCAAAGGCAAATCAAAGATTGAAGATATTGTCATTACTAGACCACCTCCCCACTTTATTTAAAGGGGAACCATTATAAGTTTTGAGGCAGAAAGTGAAGATCTCTAGAATTTGCCAAATTCACTAACTTCTCTGCTCCATAAAATCCATCTTGGGGATGCCACTATTATAATCATGCTAGATGAAGAAGGCTCTTATAATTGTGAAGAATTAAACAACACTGGGTCAATAGGGTCCTATAATGACCCTGATCCTTTGCATCCACCTCCCCAAGAAGTTAGAACCTTAGAAAATAATGTTGGATATCAAGATTGTATTAGAGTCTCGAGTCGTGAAGTGAAGGTGCAAACTGCATTTGATGCTTGGTTAAAATATGTGTGGGAAGCATTCTAGGATGACATTGTGCAACAACACTGGGAGCATTACGACTAGAGACGACTCCAACTAATTGACCTCAAAAGAGTTGGAAACATTAGTCAATCTAGAAGTAGTTAAAACTTACACTAAAGTGGAAATTAAAATATGCGCTGAATGAAAAGGGTATACTAAGTGTATTGATGATCTAGGCAAAGGATACATAGTGGAAGGAGAGTGTCATGTTTAGGAGGCAAGCCTATGAAGTATAAATTAGGCCTGGTCTATATAATCTTTATCGAATCAGGGAATGATTTTTCCATGAAAGATCTGATCTGATCTAGATCTGAACCAAAATTACCTCTTAGTTGGATCTAGTCTGGACTCACCATCGACGGGTGGGGTCGTATCTGCTGATACCCCTACTTACTACTACCAAGGAGTGGATTAGCTGCAATGTGATTGCACACTTTTAGTGTGCTGCTGCACCTTATCACCCACCATCTTTGCGATACAGCGTCAATTCCTACCCAACAGGTGAGATATAAATCAAGAGAGAGAGAGGGATTTATCAATAAAAAAACATAGGGACAAGAAACCATATACTGGCCGATATAAATCTTTTTGGTGACGCGAGACGACACAACACGTAAAGAATACAAGAAGTTTACAGCAAAGAACGAAAAGGGTTTGCACCAACAACATCAAGAAGAAGTGAGCAGAGCGGTAGTAGGCCCATCGGCCCACGAGGGGTGCTCATACGAACAAAGAAACAGAGAGTGCCAAACCGGCGACGGCAGCGGCCTGCATCTTGAGGGTCGAAGCAACGTTGGGGCTGGTGGCCGTCCGCGCATTTGCAGCAGGCGGGCTAGGCGGGGGGAGCACAATGGGCAATGGGGAGCCCAACACTCTGTCGACCACGCCTCTGTCGGGGGACATCGCGGGCGAGGAGGCATCTCCGCCGGCAGGGACAGATGGAGGGGAGGAATTAGAAGGTGCGGCAGTGGGGGCGGAGGCATAGGAGGAGGCCAAGGTGACCATGAGGATGATGGCGAGGGCGGTGAGCCGAGGATCCATGTGGATACGTAGGCGGTGGCTCGGATGCAGCAGCGGCACCTACCCTGACTGACCCGTGCTGTGCAGCAAGGGCATTTGGAACAAACAATAAGAGGGAAGGAAGGAAGGAAGGAAGCATTTGAGATATGTATATATGTTTCAGGTTGAAGCATGCGAGATGCAGGGCACGTTGTGAGAGAAAGGCATTTTTTTGTGTGTGGGAAAGAGCGAAGCATGTTATATGCCCCCCCTCCTCCCAAGATGGTCGTTAGCTACATTTCTTGTTTGGGGGTCCCAATGGGCGCCACGTATGTAAGCACGTGCAGCTCGTATCCTCATATTTGTCAGCATCAGTTAGCGTCGAAGTCTGGTGCAGTTGCAAAGACTTAAGTACCCTTTTCTCCATGGGTGCCATAAAAACGATGATTCTAGAAAAGGAGCGGTTGCAAAGACTTAAGTACCCCGAAGATGGTTACTTAAGACTCAGTCCCTGCACTGCAGGATTATTCGAGAAAGGAATCCCCCCTTAAAAAGGCCATGAACATCAACCCTCTCTTTCTCTCCCTTCTCTTTCTGCCTCTGTGCACATCCAGCAGCTGATCCTACACTACTCCATCAAGCACCGACTGACCTATGCATTGGTTGTAGCATGGTTCAACTTGATGAGTTGTGAAGCCTGATTTAGAGTTTTTGCCCTTAAAGAATGAGGGTCTGGGGGCTCCTCCCGACGAGCGTCCCGCTTGTATAAATTCTTTATTTTCTTTCCCTCTTGTAACTGTCGAAAAAGATCAATAAAGTGTTTTGTTTGATCGTAGCGCTCATATGTTTCCTTCGGTTGTTTCTTGCTCGAGATTTTTGTAACACCCTTTCCCGCAATTTTCTGTATTTTTTTCTTGCTACGCTTCGTAAATTGCTACTCGATTTAGCGATTTTCCATTTTTTTCGCTACATGATTTTTGTAAATCGCTACACAATTTAGCGATTGGCCATTTTTTCGCTACGCGATTTTCGTAAATCGCTACTCGATATAGCGATTTGCCATTTTTTTTTTGCTACGCGATTTTCATAAATCGCTCCTCGATTTTGCAATTTGCCATTTTTTTATGCTACGCGATTTTCGTAAATCGCGATGCCGAACACTGCCCCCTTGAGCACGATCTTCGCCTTGATCAGACTGTAGTTTTTAGCCGTCTTGATGGCAGTCTTGAGGTCTGTGATGGAGAAGCCGGGGAGTAACGTGTCATTCCCGACGCCCGTGTTGAGCAATGTCAGGGTAGCCTGGACATAGCCCTGATCGGAAGTATTGCTGATGTAGGGGGTAGATAGATTGTATTTTGAAAGGCTCTGTTGTAGGTGTACTGGAGGAAGATTTTGTTGTAGGTGTCTCTCAAAGGCAGATGAGGGGCCACCGCAGTCGGTTTCCCGCTAGATGAGGGTAGCATTTCGGCTACTGCTAGCAGAAAGAGGATGACAATCACCATCGGATCACCGACTCTTTGCCTCATTTAATTTCTTCTCTCTCTCTAGAGAGAGAGAAAGAAGGAAGATGATGATGAAAAGTTCAAACAGAAAAGATAGAGAGAGCGCTTCATGTTCATTTCGATGTTTAGACTTTGAAGAGTCAACAACATCCTCGACTCTCTGGATGGATGACATTTTTGTCTTTTTTTTGAACCGTTGTTTCCCTTTTTTTGAATGGACATTTTTGTCATTTTCTCGAGCCGTCATTTCATGGCAAGAATAGAAAGAAAGGGTACTTAAGTCTTTGCAACCACACCAGACTCCGATGCTAAGTGATGCCAACACACGGGAATACGAACCCCCATGTACTTACATACGTTGCGCTCATTTGGACCCCCAAACACGCATTGTGGCATTCGGTGCGTCTTTGGGAGAGAACACACACCACCCTATCAGGAAAGAGGATTTGTGGACTTCGGACAAGGGGGGGGGTCCTTACCATCAAAGGAAAGGGTGACCGGTTCAAACTCACTCGGTTTTGTTTGGAAATCGTGGCAGGTGGATCACCTCTGATCATGTCCATGGAGAAAGGACACGTCGCCTCGGCTGACCGAATTAACGGGAGGAGTTCCTTGTAATTGCTTGAAATTTTGTTTTTTATAGCATGCTGCTATACACTTGGGTTTTGAACCTGCAACGTCCCAACACAAGGTGACGTGCAGTAGCTACTCCTACCAGAGAAACCCCATTGGTAATAATTGCTTGAACTTGTTTGTGCTTTAATAAAAATAAAAGTAATTATATTTCCATAAGAGTGGCGGAGTAGGTGCCTAGAGGAGCAAACAGAGGGTGTCCTTTCATGTGTTTTTCGCAAATCTGAATCTGCAGATAATTTGTTTGAAAACGTTTAGAAAAAAAAAAGTGAATTTTTCATATTGAATACTTATGAAATTGGAAACTGTCTATTTTTTTTAAAAATTTTATAAAAATTCACCCATGTGTCAAAATCAGATGATTTAGAGTCCATTCCTATGATGATTTAGAGTCCATTCCTATCAAGTCAAGCACGAAGAATACTGTATGATCAGATTTGACAAAAATATATAAAAAAAAACTCTTCAAAAGTCGCAGGTATAGGCAGCTACCTCCTGCTCCTATAAGAAGTAGCTAGAAAGTATGAAAACTATGTTCCAAATCTTCAAATGAAACTAATAAAACCATATTTTCTTAACCTGACCACTTTTCCTATGTTTGGCAATACCAAAAGACTATCTTGCATCTACCACTAGCTAATAATCCTTTAAATATTTTTTATCTATAGCAATTAAGATTGTTCTGAAAAACTTTGAAGCTTCAAACTTTCAAAGAAAAGTTCACCAAATTATAAAAGCATGTCATTATCATGACCCCTCTAAGGTCATTAAAGTAGGGCAGCCACCCACTTTTAAATAAAAGCTACCACCACATTTGTTGGATGCAAGAATGTAACTTATCCATCAATTTCTTCTACTAGGAGCTGGTATTGAGAAATAGTGCCCAGGTAGAAAAAGAGGGTAACAGTATCCTCATGATCCAAAATGTAAGACACCTAAAATCAATACATTCATAAGACTGTATTGAGAGATGTTCTTCACTGGGGGCATATGGGGTCACACTAAGACTTGGGGAACACCGTCCAATTTCTTTCTCAATGAGTTGCCCCCATATGGTTTGTTATTTGTTAATAGTAAAGGGAAAATGTTGTATAAAAAACTGAACATGTTAGTGATAGGACCGGTGCCTGAAATCAGTCTGACCGAGCCCAGCATGGACCAAGTTCGTTCAGACCAACTGTACGAACAGTTGGACCATGCACAAGCTGTCAAGTGACACACCACAGGTCCACAGCTGGGCATGCCACCTCACTGTGTCACACCTTCAGCAGCTCAGCTGGAGGCTAAGTTGGGCGTTTAGTTGGAGAAGCTGACTGAGCAGACATTCACCTCCAGCTGAGGTGGAGTTGTCCCTCAACCGACCTCCAGTTCTGTTGGAGGAAAATCAGTCAGTTTTTCCTTTACCGCCCATTTTAAGTTTCACGGTTTCTGGTTTATTGCCCATATAAAATAAGTTTTGTTTCTGTATTTTGGGATCTTTTGAATCTGAAAGGAAAGTCGCAAATTCCCATTTTGTTCCTCTCTTTGCTGGGAGAAATTATAGAGAACTCATTTGAAAGGTGTCTAGTTAGGACAAAACAACAAATTATTTGAATATGCCCTCCTTAGTTGTGGTCTTGATCTATGTAATGTCTGTTTAGTACCCACAAGGCTAAGAAGTGAAAACCATAATTGTTTGTGCATTTAGTTAAACATGACATGCATAACGTAAAAAGAAAACTTAAATAAAGACAATTAAAGTCTCATAAATAAGATCACATGTTCTGCAATGGTAAGTGCATACATTATTTATCTGCTTATGCATAAAATTATAATTGTTTATAAATTATATTCTTGTGATGCACTAAGATGATAAGAATACTTAAATGGATAGTTGTCTGCATAATTGTGTGAATTTATTAGAATAAGATCACATATATTGGTTTCAGTTTATTTGTATTGGTAATCCCTACCAGGCTTTCACGAGTCTTACCCATTTTATGAGTTTTCAGGTGAGGTATAATGTATACCTACAAAGCAGATGTGAAATGATGGGATGACGTCGAGAGCCAGTCTTCTTTTTCCGATAATAGTTTTGAAAAAATATTTATTGTTATTTTGGATTAAAAATACTCTGATATAAATTTTAAATTATTGAGACTAAATTAAATTTTGATAGTGAATGTTATTCACATTTTAATTTAGTTATGATGATTGTTCATACTATAACCTATCCAAAATATTTAACTTAAAGAAAAATGTTGTTTTCGTTATTTAAAAAAAAAAAAAAAATTCAAGTTAAAATTTTGGGGCGTTACAAATTGGTATCAAAGAGGGATGAAAATATTGATTCATGATACGTCCAGCAGACCGACATTGCTTAGTGAGTAGATTTTAATTGTTTATTCAATTATGGTGATTTATATATGATGACATATAAGGCTATATGGTAGCCTATGAGTTTTGAGCATGATAGATAGATCATGTAGTGTACATAGGTATACTGTATTTTATGATTGGTTCATGATATGTTGGAATGAGTCTCATGCATCATGTAGTATGATAGGTGGCATGTAACGTATTGTAAATCATGTAGAAAAAAAATTACACTATCACTAGTATATCTATAATTCTAATCCATGCATAGTTTTTATGAGCTTCTATCTGTGTTTACGAGATTTTATGTATGTTTATGAGCTTTCGATAATACATATATGAATTACGTATATATGACTTGAATGACATATGTAAAAAATGTGTACGCTTGATGTTTAGATGTTTCATATTATGAAATATATATGTTTTAAATTATGAGATACAATTGATTCAATGAATCAAATATGCATGCTTCGAGGTTCAATTTATGAACATGTTGATTTTAAATAAAATGAAATGCGATGTTACATGTGACTATGTTATGATGCCAATGTGTGTAATGATGTGCTTTTATGTGATATTGAAATGCCATATGAGTTGATGTTATGAATGCATGTTATAAAAGTTTAAGCTCAACGATGAAGCTATTGGGTCGCAGAACCCTGTTGATATGCTAACATGTGATTACATGTTGAATTGTCATATAATTGTAACCTATGATGTGATGCATGTTGAATGTATATATGCATGTACCTAAATTGATGACTATTGACCTTATAATTGGTTAACTATATTTATGCATGTATGACAATAGATCTATTGAGGAATTGATCAAAAGAAAATATATGTGAGGGTGTGCATGACCAAGATCAGGTGATCCAATTATGGCAGTAAATCTCTACTAGGAGATGCATTATTCAAAATTAGGTAATCTGACTTGAGCAGAGACTCCCTATGAGGTACAATTCCAAGACCAAGTGATCTAGAGTGGGACTTGTTTTCAAGATATGATGAATTTATGAGAATAAACACTAAAAGTAAATTATATTATACAAGATTAATGATGTATGTTTTTTATTACTCATGTTGATTATGATTGAAGGCTTAATATGAGATATTGCGTAGTAGAAGTGTGATGATTTATATTTTGTATTTCACGGGTTCAATGATTTGATATTGAATTTCGAGGATAAAATTCTCTTTTTAAGGAGAATAATATAATACCCACAAAATTTCTATAGTTATTAAGCAAATAAATGATAAAAGCAAAATTCTCAATTTTTTTTTATAAATAACTCTAGCTAAATTTTGCGAATGAAATTTTGTTAAGGAGGGAAGGATGTAAACCCCATAAATTTTTGATAATTTTATGATGAGCAAATATGAATTTAATTTTTATTTTATCAAAATTAGATTTCGATCTGAAAATTTGAATCTTTGTTGAAATTGAAATTTAAATTTAAATTGAGGTTGGATGTAATACCTGTATTTTTTAGAGTATTTTTAATAAAAAAAAATAATACTAGTAAAGATTTTTAGGAGAAAGAAATGTAAAAATGCAAATGAGTGTAAGATGAATATTAAAAGATATTTTATGAAGAATTAAAGTTGATTGATAATTGGGTTGTGATTTGCAAGGTGGCATACATCATGCTTGAATTCTATAAAAAAGGTGAGGTTGATGGTGCAAGGTACTAATAACACTAGAAAGAAGCACAAACTAAAGGCAAGTATATGAAATTAGAGACAAATACACTAAATAAATTGCATAAAATAAATAAATTAAAAATAATAAGAAAGTGAACTAACCGTAGGTTTAGGTAGCTCTTCAAAGATGACTTCGATGAGAGGCGAATTCGACACCACCTCCTCAGGACACAAGCTCTGGGAGGTTTGAATCCAATAGAATGGATCCTAAGATAGCTGATCTGGACCTAGATTTGGCAAGTATGTTTGATAGGGTGAGGACACTCATATTAGGTTAGGCTTTCGATGCAACATGGCTTCCTAAGTCTAGTTTTAGATGACTAGACTAGAGGGGTGGATCCCTATTTATATGGATCCTAATCTTATTGATTTGAGATCCAAAAGTCTACATCGAACTATTGTGCAACAACTTGAATATGGTTGGATGAGAATGTTGCATGGCATAATATTGTTGGTTGATGTTTGCAAAGCTAATTCTTACTGGTTAGAGTTACCTTGTTTAGAGGCTAAGGTTTTTGATATTATGATGAGTTTTCAGGATTCTTGAACGAAGTCTAGGTTCATTAAATGGTTTATAAAGACTTTCTAGGATATAAATGACTTCTCTAAGAGGAGACAAGCTTCTAAGTAGCTTCTAGAGATTTTAGGAAGATAAGGATCCAATGTTGTGGATGGGACTTATAGAGGCTTTATTTGGATTTGATATATGATTTATGGATCTTCACATTTCAAATTGGCTCATACTTCAAATTCATTATGACAAGCTAAATTGTTTTGATTATAACTCTTTATTTGAGCGTCAGATTGATATATATTTTGATGTGTTGGAAAGGTAACATACTTTACTTTTTTTTGAAGGGAAGTTGGGGTTAGGTGGACCATTACCAGAACAACAAATGCCTCTTGTGGCAGAGGGATTCGATCTGGGCCTTCAACTTGACACAAGACCGTACTTACCACATGGGATATTCCTCTACTTCAATTCATAATTTAAGTTCAAAAATAATTCTGGAGTTTTTGTGGTAAAAAATGCACTTTGAGCGGAGCCTACTCAAAAGCAAAAATTTGATGAGAAATGTCACCTTGTTTTTGTCACAACTCTTTACTTCCTTTTGGTTAAAACCCTCAAGAATGTTATTTTGAAGGTCAAGAATGCAGTTGAACCTAATTTTTGACTTGAAAATTACCCAAAACACCTTGTTTTCAAAAGAAGATTTGCTATTTGGTAAAAATTGAGGTGCCTACAACCGAGCACCCACATTTTTTAAAATCTGATTTAGAAGCTATGTTTATCTTTTTAAAACACATTTTGGGTCAAAAATCAACACATCCACATCTCGTTGTTGTCTCACTCACATTGCCTTGCTGCCACTCAACTGCTGCTTTTGTCACTGAGGTGAGGCACCACACCATGCCAGTTTGTTAGCGCACTTTGTGCCTCATGATGCAACCTGCAAAGAACTCATGCAAATAAGAGTTAGTTGGTTGTATTAGTTGGCGCTGCCACGCCAACGCAACAACAGCGGAAGGCTGCACTTGCCAGCGTGGATCTTGGTTGCTTGTACAGTCTTTGCGTTGCCACTTGAGTTGAAGAAATAGCAGTGACTCAGTCAATCACTTGAGCGATTAAGAGAAGGCCACCTCAGCTTGACTAGATACAGTGTAAGGGAGCCTTGGGCGCCGCCTTCAACTGGGCGGATCCAGTGAATGTGCGCCAACTCAGATGAGCAGATACAATAAATGTGGGGGTGAACTGATTGGGACCATATGAGTAATACTGTTGTGGTTTTCATTTCCGATTTCTGGTTTTTGGCAGCCTATAAATAAGGCACATGTATTGCATTCCGTAACTTTTGAATTTTTGAATCTTAGAATGAAAATTGAGCTTCGGCTTTTGGAAGAGAGAGATCTCTTGGTGCCTTTGTGCATTCGGTTCCCTTACTAGGGAAATTCAGGAATTGACGTATGCATCAATCCTTGGGTCAATTTCAGTTAGTCTCAAGCTAACTGAGTTGGAAGCTAGCCTTGATTCGGTGCTTCGAGCCTAGATCAGGCCATCGCACGTCCAACGACTTTGCAGTTCCAATCTCAGCTCGTATTGCAGTGAAGATGTCAATTGCGCATCTCTCATTCAGTTGAAACGGTGAGTGCTTGACTTTTCATAGTTTGAATTCAGTTTAACTAGGCACGGACGTTCACTACTTGTTATTGTCTTGCTGTCGCGCCTATTTGGAGGATCGTCTGCGACTGCCACCTTCGAGGAGCTCTTTTGCCACAGTAGGAGACCTTTCATAATCATATCTAAGCGAAGGGAGGTTTTCTGGCCAAATCATATCAAACGCCAGAAACATTGAAGACTTACAGTCTTCACACCTGCGTAGCAGCCTCCGGTTTCACCACAGGTCCTAGGATCACTTAATTCTCATCGATCGACACACTTTGCATGTGCATTGGATCCATTGTGCCACATCAATTACTGCATATCTAGTAGTAAAGCCGCAGCACTACACTTCTTATGCAGGACATCAACAACATCCTTCCAGTAATGAGCATAGCTTGCTCAAGCACACGACAACAACCGTTGCTTCTGCACATCGCACGCAGTGCACAAAGATCGTGAATCGCACACATCACTGTCTTTGTGCACATGTGCCACAAACTTTTGTGCATCACATGCACCACAACATTCGCGCGCTGAGCATCCGCCGCATGCCATAGCATCCATTCCCTTCATGCGCCGTAACAATTACCTACCACAGCACGCATAACCATAACTCTCACACGTGCATCTCCTCTACCGTGCCAGCCTTTCAATGCGCATCATTTCTGCCACGCAAGCCTTTTCGTGTGCAGTGCTTCTGTCGTGCAAGACTCTCCTGCGTGCATCATTTTGCAATGCACGTCTATGCCGCGCAGCTACTTACAACGTGCATCACTTTATGCAATTACATGTACCGTCTCTTAGTGTATTACTGCAGTGGAGTCGTGTTCGGCTAAAGCCTCACAGTGTATTAAAGTTGTAACCTCCCTGTACTTAGATGTGCAACATTGTGAACGTTGTCTTGCCTGCCAACATTGAGAGAATAGGTTGATCGCATCCTATGCCGACTGTGGCCGGAATTGTGAGCAAGAATTGAGATAGCTCTTATTTGTTGTTTTTTTGTTTCTTTTGCTAGCCTTGTATCCTAGCATTGAGCTAGACGAAACCCCCTTGACTGCCTTGTAATAGTGTAGTGTTTCAGTAGAAACATCAACACAAGCACACACTCACAAGTGGCGCCAAATACAAGGTCTATAAAGAGAGAGGAGCTAAGAAGGATAGCTCAACAACTTTCAACTTCTGCATAAAAAGATTTTAGAGACCTCGAGAAAGGTCCTTCTCTTCATAAAATGGATCCTAAAACTAAGGTCCCACCAAGTGGTATCAGAGCCAACGAAGGCCTTAGACCGGATGAGTGTTGTATTTCTCATCTTGGAGGAGAAGGATAGACAAGATCTTTCTATGTTGAGACACAAGCTGAATTCATGAGGAAGCTCTCTCAAAAGGATGAGGAGTCAAATTTGAGAATGAAAAAACTTAGGTTGCTCAAGCTTCAACTCACTCAAAACATAAATGCTATGGTGAGATAGAAAGAGCAAATGACTCCAAGGCAAAATCATGAGACACGGTTTAGAAATGAAGAAGGGGATAATGAAGTTTCTCCTTAGAATTTCATTCAAAAAACAAAAGTTAAGGTAGAGCTACCTATCTTTAAAGAGGAAAATCTAAAAGAATGGTTGTTTAAAGCCATTCATTACTTTACTTGTCATCAAATGTCCAATGACTAGAAGATTGACGAAGCTATATCACGGTTAAAGGGAAATGCATTGTGTTGGTAATCTTGGTATAAAATTATGTACGGAAAGCCAGATTGGCCAACTTTCCAACAAGAAATAGTAGAAAGATTCAGCCCTACACTTATGGTCAATCATAGTGTGTCCCTAAAACAACTCAAACAAAAGGGAACACTAAGTGAATTTGAAGAAGTATGTTCAATGGTTCCACCTATGGACCGAGGAACTTTGTTTGGTTCTTATGTAGAGGGTTTAAAAGATGAATTGAGAATAGAAGTGCTCGCAGCCAATGTGCACACTACACGTGAAGCTTACAAAGTCGCCAAGCTCTTTGAAGAGAAAATAAAGTTGAGTGCTTCGATTTACAAATAGAAAGGTAAAGACAATTCAAAATTTGTCAAATCAAATCCAAGAAAAGATGGCAAAAGAGGAGGTTTGATAAATCCTAAAATCGAGTATGTGACCCAATCACAACTCAAGGAAAAAAGAGAAAAAGGTGAGTGTTTTCGATGCGGAGAATTGAGAAACCCAAGCCACAAATGCAAAAGTTTGAAAATTCTCCAAATCCAAGAGGAGGAGAGCGAAGAATCTGAAGAGGAAACACTAGAAAATGAGAGATATCATGCACTATCAAGAAATGCTAGTCCAAATTCGATGAAGCTTGAAGGCAAGCTTAATAGGCACAAAGTTCAAGTGTTAGTAGACACTAGGGCAACACACAATTTTATTGAGGAAAAAATGGCTTTGAAAATGGGTTGCCAAATCAATGAACACCCAATATTTCAAGTTTTCATTGGTGATGGTGGAAGTCTACAATGCACTCATTCACTTATGTTCAATCAATCCAAGTTCTTGGTAGATCTCTATTTACTTCCAATACAAGGGATGGATGTGGTCTTAGGGATCACATGGCTTAAACAGTTGGGAAAAGTCTCATGGGATTTCGGTAACATAGAAATGAGTTATAGTAAGGGAAATGAATGTGGCATTCTACAAGCAAGTAACTCAAAAGATGTTGAAAATAAGGAAGTGCTTCAAACATTGAGGTCAACCAAGAGGGCCGTATTGTATTTGGTAAAAAAAATTAAAATAGAAGAAAACCAAACAAACATTCTGAGTGATTTGGCTCAAGTGTTAGAAGAGTTCCATATGGTGTTCAAAGAACCTAAGGAATTGCCACCACCAAGGTCCCAAGATCATCATATTGTGATAGATGAGAATTTCAAACCTGTGAATGTTTGACCATATCATTATGTGGTTACTCAAAAAGAGGCAATGGAGGAGATGGTAAAAGAAATGCTTGAGAGTGAAATTATTAGGCCAAGCTTCAGCCCATTTTCTTCTCCAGTGTTATTAGTCAAAAAGAAAGATAATACATAGAGATTTTGCCTTGATTACCGAGTACTCAATAATATCATAGTTAAGGATAAACATCCAGTAATGGTTATTGAAAAATTGCTTGATGAATTACATGGAGCGAAACATTTTTCTAAATTAGATTTAAGGATCGTGTATCATCAAATAAGAATGACATCTACAAAACCGTTTTTTGAATTCATGATGGACAATATGAGTTCTTTATTATGCCTTTTGGTCTTACAAATGCTCCTGCGACATTCCAAAGAACAATGAATGATATCCTTAGACCATTCTTGAGGAGGTTCATTTTGGTATTTTTTGATGATATTCGCATCTATAGCAAAAGTTGGGAGGAACATCTATTTCATGTCAAAGAGGCATTAAGGGTCCTTAAGGAGAACACTCTATATGCTAAGATGTCTAAATGTGAGTTTGGGTTACCTCAAGTTATGTATCTTGGACATATTATTTCAAAGGATGGGATGATGCCGGATCCTGATAAAATAAAAAATATGATAGAATGGCCTACACCAAAGACAGGTAAAATGTTGAGAGGTTTTCTCGAGTTAACGGAGTATTATAGAAGATTCATTAAGGGTTATGGAACTATTAATGCACCCCTTAAATAGTTGTTAAAGAAGAATGCACTCGAATGGAATGAAAAAGCCAACCAAGCATTCAAATTATTGAAGGGAGCCATGTCTAGTGCTCCAGTCTTATCTTTACCAATTTTTTCAAATGAGTTTGTAATTGAAATTGATGCAAGTGACTATGGAATTAGGGCAGTCCTCCTACAAAATGAACACCCTATCGCATTTGAGTAAAGCTATACCAAAAAAAATAAACACCATGAGTGCCTATGATATGAAAATGCTTGCTATCATATTGACAATTGAGAAATGGAGGCCATACATTCTTGGAAGAAGATTCAAAGTGAGAACTGACCACCACAACCTTAAATACCTAATAGAACAATGAATAACTACAGTCAGCCAATAGAGGTGATTGTAAAACTATAAAGCTATGATTTTCAGATTGAATAACAAAAAGGATCATGCAACAAGGTAGATGATGCACTATCGCGCATGGGAGATGACAATCATTATGAAGACAAATATGGCTTTGAGGACAAAGGATAGGCGGGGCATGGTGAACTAATGCAACCCGTAGAGAACTCATGAAAATCAGAGTTAGCTGGTTATATCAGTTGGCGCTGCCATGCCAGCGTAGCAACAACAGAAGGCCGCACTTGCCAACATGGATCTTGGTTGCTTGTACAGTTTTTGCACTGCCACTTCAGCTAAAGAAATAGCAGTGACCCAGCCAGTCACTTGAGCGGTTGAGAGAAGGCCACCTCAACTTGACTAGATACAGTGTAAGGGAGCCTTGGGCGCCCCCTTCAGCTGGGCAAATCTAGTGAATGTGCGCTGATGTCTTCTTTTATAATCGTTGTAATTTTGAAAAGATTTTTATATGTAAAACATGTGAAAACCAGACATCAAATAATAAAAACCGGTTCTCACTAGTGGATGAGACCGGGTCGAACTCAGGGAATGGGAATATTTCGTATTCAAACACACAAATCTAAACTAATCTTTATTGTCGTATTATTAAAATGTAAAATGTTCAAGAAAGGTAAAAACAACTAACTATTACAACAAATGAATACCCTTCGCAGAGGGCGTAAAGTGCAATATTTACAAACCCAATTAAATTCCTAATTCTAAACTGAAAAGTAAAAATCTTCTATCTTCGTACTTCGTGTTACTTATGCACTTCAGCTCCACTCCTGTGCGATCCTGCACAAATCAAATGAACACGAGCAGTACCAGATACTAATAGAGACTATACTAAGCAAAAATATACTAATTAAATGCTAAAACAATGAAAGGGAATGTGAAATAACTCTAAATGACAAACAAAGCTATACTAACCAATCTATAATGCTAATGTATGCAAGCTAGATATAAACTATATGAACCTAATGACAATTCACTAAGTAATTTTAAAAGCTAAATGTAATATCAACAACTAACTAACAACATTTTCTTAACTAAGTAAACTAACTACTAATTAATTGAGTATTCTAATTACAAAACAATTAATAATGCTAATTATTTCAAATTTACTAAGTAAATCTAGTATCAAAGTAACTAAGTAATCTAATTATAAAACAACTAATCTAATCAATGCTAATTATTTTACTTAAAAACTAACTAATAAACTAACTAACAACTAACATTATTACTCAAACAGTAAAAACCAGTGAAATTCAGTTTTAAAATCAACACACCTGTGAAAATAACTTTTAAAAACAACAGACTATGAAAACCAATTGTGTTTTACCACACATTATCGTGAAAATGTATTTTCACATTTTAATAACAATGCCCGACTTCACACAGGTGAGGTCGGTTCCCACAGTGGCTCAGGAAGATGAGCTGCCAGAGATATGGGTAACCGCCGGTGAACTGAGTATAATTCAGTAGTTCTACAAGAAATGCAATTCACGATAGTAAATGTAACTTCCGGCGATCAGAGATGAAGATTCCAACAACCAGAAATCTATACGGCAGATCAAAGTAATTTTCTGGCAAGAAAGAGTGATTCGAGTAAAAAAAATCTGAATTTCAGCGAGTGACTTGGAAGAGATCTGATGGTTCTTGATCAGATGATCGGGATTCCGGTAATCAGATAGATCACAACTACCTACAGAGAACTTCCGGCAGATTCTCCTGGTTCTGTTAGATTTCACGACTGCTCAACAATGAGGATGCCGACTTCACACTTTCACATCAGATTCCAACATCCGATCGAATTTTTTCAAAAATACTCACTGGAATTTCAAATATCAACAGCATCCACCGGAAATAGCAACAACCTCCACCAAAAATAGCAACAGCCATGAAATGAATTTGTAAGAAAATAATAGTCTGAAAACACAGTGATCGATCAATCTGTAAGAAAATGTTCAAATCTGATGAATCCACAAACAAATCTGATGATTTGAATATGATGTTTTCTCCGGATTTCAGATCCAAGCAAACTGGAATTAAATTTCACGGCTACCAGATTTCTGATTTGCACTATATGCACACTGCAATGCTTGTAGAAAAAAAAAACTTAAAAACAAACAAACAAACAGCAAACAAACATAAAAGGAAATAGAAATAATATGCAGAATGATTCTATGAACGAAAATATGCTGGAAATTCAGATGCAAAGGCCAATGCTACCTACGATGAATTCAAAATGTAACATGGAATTGGAATCACACATGCTATCTACTAATTTCAGCAAATCAAATTAACAAAACAGAAAAAGAAGAAGAAGAAGAGGAAAGAAGAGAAAGAGAAGAGGTTAAGAAGAAGATGAAGAATGATCTTACTCTTTGCCTTGGTTGAGAAGAGAGGTTGGAATCCTCCTTCTTGCTTCAGCCATTACTGGAATTCTCCACCGGAAAGAGGATGAGAAAAAGAGGGGAAAATAGGGAGAAAAAGAAGAAGAGGTAAGAAGAGGTGGAGAAGAAGGGGAAGAAGAGAAGGCTTAGGCAAGAAAGAGAAGACAAACTTCTCTTCTCTCTACGTAGTCTATTTATAATTTTGAAGTTATGTCCATAAGTCCATCTTTTTATTAAAATTGCATTTCAACTCTCTTCAAAAAGTATTTGCAAAACAACTCAACATGACTATGTTTTAGAAATTGTAAAACTAAGTCTATTTTAACTCTAATTTTTTTATGATTTTCAAAAACTAAACTACTACAATTATGTCAAACACTAAAATATGCATTAAAATGTAAAATAACACTATTTTTCACGCATTTTCTATTCTTATATTATTTTAGAACATTTACTCGAAACTAACATAAATTTGGGTTTTTAAATCATTTTCTCATGAAATCATGCATATTTTTATATGAAATATCCCTAAAATATATGCATGATCAAATACTCTCATGCTTATGTTTTGCTAGTCCTCGAGCAAACTAGACAAATGCAAGAAATCAAAACTATCAACTAACTCACTTTCGTAGGAATCACGGTTGCATTTAGCTCATGCAACAAGCTCTTTCAACCCCTGGGTTACCCCAGTGGACGAGTAAGATCTCGTGAGGGTTCGCAGTGATGCTACCCACAAACATCTCTGTCATGTATGCATAATATTACACATCCTCATAAGCAGTAGGTAATCAAAGACTTTATTTTCACCAATATTTCCTATTATTTCAAAATCAAAACATAATTAGAGTCTTTTATATGCCACCACAGAAAAAGAATTTCTTTCACTTTTCTAAATATCACAATTATTTATGTTTTATTCTTAGAAAATTCAATAAAAACAAGTTATTATTTACTTATCCTCACTCATATGTTTCTGCACAGGTTTTCTCAATCACACTTCTAAGCACTGAACTTTTCTTTCTTTTTAAGCTCTTTTCTCTCTTTTTCTTTTCACGTTTTTTCTTTTTCTTTTTACGCATTCATTCTTCTCTTATAGCTTGCGTGTGGTCTGCTTTTATGCCTTGTGCAATGTCAATATCTTCTATACTTTTTCAATGCATACCAAAAGATATCAACTAAGACATAAAAGTGACTTCCTTCATTCACCTTTGCAACGTGAGAGTCAAACATTTCAACTTGTATCTGTTCTCAGCTACTTAGGATCACAAAGTTTTCCACTCTCCTTTTCGAAATAGAATTCAAAAGTTTCAACTTACATCTAAGTCCCATCTACTAAGGATTGTGGAATTATCCAAACAACCTAACACATGCTCTTTTTTCACTTTTGAGCTCATTTTTACGCTTTTGTTCATTTGTTTAGTTTTTCAAAAATAGAACAGTGCATATTCATATTTGTGATTCAAAATAAATTCTAACATGTATCTATCATCATTTCATCGAAATCCGCATAAACAACCATAATTTTTAGATCTATGTCAGAAAAAAAAATTCATGGGGCATATAAATCCTCTAAAAACATCAGATTTGAAATAACATTCATATAAATTCAAACTCTTTCTTTAAAAATCTACTTTTCATGAAAGATGTGTAAACATGTGCAAGAACGTAAACAGAAATATCAAAGTGTGCAAACTACACCCTCCCCCATGCTTATATGACACTGTCCCAGTGGCACTCCCCCATGCTTATATGAAACTAAGTGAATGCACATGAGACGCAATAAATGAGGGAAAAGAGTAGAATGACCAGACATGAATTAAAAATGCATGTTCTATGAATGTAATGAATACAATGTATACATGACAAAACATGAAACTCATAGAAAAAGATAGAAAACGAAAAATAAAACCAAAGAAAATATATAAATCCTAACAACGAATGTAATACTGTACAAAATATGGGTTGCCTCCCATAAAGCACTAAGTTTCACGTCCCCAGCCAGATGGATCCCTAAAAAAACCTTCACCGTCCATGAGATCAATGGACATGAAGTCAGGCTCAATCGGGCTCTCTATGAAAAATAGTGTCATCTGTGACACTGCGCACTATGTTCCCATCCCGTATACCTCTAAATGGCTCGAAGTGCCCGATCCAACTCAAATCACCTATCTGATTTTCAAGTAATCCTCGATGATCCTCTTTGAGTGATTCATTATCCTCCTCTAGAGGTAGATCACTCAATAACCAAGCATATTCTGCTTCTACGAGGACTTGAATGACATCAACCTCGAAAGAAGCCTCCTCAACAGCCGACCCCATAGCAGCACGAAAAATGTTCAGGCTCATCTTCCTATTTCCGAATGCCACATCCATCGCACCAGTGTGACAATTAATGCACGCATTGGCGGTAGCTAGGAAGGGGCGACCGAGAATAATAGGGGTTTGTTGTAGGTTATCAACTCCCTCCATATCTAATATCATGAAGTCTACAGGGAAATAACAATCCTCCACCTTGACTAAAACATCTTCAAGTATCCCTCTCGGGACCTTGATCGATCTATCTGCAAGCTGAAGAGTCATAGGTGTAGGTTTCATCTCTTTCAATCCAAATTGGTCATAGAAGAAACCCGGCAAGATGTTAACACTTGCCCCAAGGTCGAGCAATGCACGCCCAACAGTGATGTTTCCTATGACACATGAAATGATAGGAGTCCTTGGGTCCTTGAGCTTAGGTGGGGTTTGGTGTTGCAATACTGCGCTCACCTGCCCATTCAAATAAATCTTTTTCTGCACATGGAACCTCGACTTTCTTATCTACGTACAAAGCTCTTTGAGGAACTTTGCATATGCAGGGACTTGCTGGATAGCATCTAGTAAGGGAATGTTTATCTGGACGTGCTTGAATATCTCAAGCATCTCTTGCATGTTCACTCTGGACTTACCTAGTGCTCTCGGTCTCTCTAACGCCTCAAGAAAGGGGGCTTTGGGAATGTAGGATGGTGAAGGATCAGATGGAAGAACCTTCTCGCTTTCCTGAGGTAAAACACTAGGGACAGACTGCTTCTCACTTATCTTCTCTCTTTCTTCTGCAGCCTCCCTCGCTTGGTACTGCTTCCCACTTCTAAGGGTTACTACTTGAGCCTGCTCTTGATGTGTATTTGTCAGATGCAAGCTACGCATGGGTTCTTTTCCCTTAGGGTTAACAATAGGCTGGCTAGGCAGTGTCCCCTCACTTCGCCTGCTAAGCGCCTCGGCTAGCTGCCCCATTTGGGTCTCTAATTTTGTAATAGACTGGGTATGTGAGCTCAAAGCTTGCAAAATCTTATCCTCAAAGGACTGACTATGCAAAGGCTCATGAGACTGGGGTGAGTATAAACAGGTTGGGCTGGGGGATAGCTGGATCTCTGAAATTCAGGCGCATAACCGCCTTGACTGGTTTGACTCTGGGAAGGGTTAGGGGGTTGGATCTGTGAGTTGTGCCATGAGAAATTGGGATGGTTTCGCCAGCCCGGGTTATAAGTGTTGGAAAATGGATTGGGTGCGGGCTTAGAGAAGTTTTGAGTCATCTGAGTTTGCTCTTGGACAAACTCAGGGTACTGTGGCGCAACTGGGCACTGAAAGACATGATGTGCAGGTCTCGCACATAACGTGCACACCTTCATGGCAGGGGAAGGACCCAACAAAAACTGATCTAATTTCTTGGACAGTTGGTCTACCTTGTTGCTCAACTCAAGGTTCATCCCTATCTCGAAAATGTCTGCCTTCTTAATGCTATCCTGTGCAGGTGCAGTCCTATCGAACCGTGAGGTTGTTGCATGGTGCATCGAATTCTCGCTCAATGTCTCAAAAAGCAACCATGCTTCATCCTCACTTTTGAGCATGAAAGTGCCCCCACACGACGAATCCACTATTTGCCTATCCTTCTCGGTCATGCCATCGTAAAAATACTGCACTAGTTGCCAGCGAGGCACCTAGTGGCGGGGACACTTGCGGAGAAGATCTTTCATCCTCTCCCAAGTCTCGTAGAATTGTTCTCCCTCAATCTGCGAGAAACTGATTATGGCTTTACGAAATTGATTTGTCTTACCAATTGGGAAGTATTTTTTAAGGAACTCGCGCTGCATTTCTTCTCAAGTGGTAATCTGAACCGTATCGAGAGCCTTTAGCCAATGCTTAGCTTTATCTTTGAGAGAGAATGGAAACAACATCAACCTCAATGTGTCATCTCCAAAGTTGTTAATCCGCACTGTCGAGCAGATCTCCAAAAAATCATCAATATGACTATATGGGTCTTCGTTGCTAAGGCCATGAAAGGATGGTAGCATTTGAATGATACTGGCCTTTAATTCAAATTGATTGGCTCCTACATCAGGTCTCGTGATGCAGGAGGTGAGAGTGTATATGGTGGGCATGAAGTACTCCTTAAGGGTACGGAACAACGACCGATTTTCGGCCATGGTGATAGGATGAGGAGTTCTCCTAACAATAAACTCGGGACTCAATTAACTCGGGTCGAGTTATCGTTGCCTGTGCATACACCTTGAAGTAGACCGGTGTATCACACGTCCTAATTTTGGGTTTTCTACCTAACTAACACGCTAGCGGCCAAACCACATAAACCACAAAGCGAGTAAACTAAAACAACGAAAACTAAACAAACACCACGCAGTTGCACAAAGTAGGGATTATGCAAGAGAAATATGAAATCTATGTGTACGGTACCAATCGTACACAGTCACCTCTAAGGGAAACCTAGTGGGTGGGATGTGCAGAAAAGTAAGCTCGTCTCTACGATATGCACATACGTGGTTCTAAACCTAAATGCAAACCAACACTAGGCAATAAAGTGAATACTAATATTATGTCGTTCCCCGGCAATGGCGCCAAAAATTTGATGTCTTATTTTATAATTGTTGTAATTTTGAAAAGATTTTTATATGTAAAACATGTAAAAACCAGACATCAAATAATAAAAATCGGTTCTCACCAGTGGATGAGACCGGGTCAAACTCAGAGAACGAGAATATTTCGTATTCAAACACGCAAATCTAAACTAATCTTTATTGCCGTATTATTAAAATGTAAAATGTTCAAGAAAGGTAAAAACAACTAACTATTACAACAAATGAATACCCTTCGCAGAGGGCGTAAAGTGCAATATTTACAAACCCAATTAAATTCCTAATTCTAAACTAAAAAGTAAAAATCTTTTATCTTCGTACTTCGTACTTCGTGTTACTTATGCACTTCAGCTCCACTCCTGTGCGATCATGCACAAATCAAATGAACACGAGCAGTACCAGATACTAATAGAGACTATACTAAGCAAAAATATACTAATTAAATGCTAAAACAATGAAAGGGAATGTGAAATAACTCTAAATGACAAACAAAGCTATACTAACCAATCTATAATGCTAATGTATGCAAGCTAGATATAAACTATATGAACCTAATGACAATTCACTAAGTAATTTTAAAAGCTAAATGTAATATCAACAACTAACTAACAACATTTTCTTAACTAAGTAAACTAACTACTAATTAATTGAGTATTCTAATTACAAAACAATTAATAATGCTAATTATTTCAAATTTACTAAGTAAATCTAGTATCAAAGTAACTAAGTAATCTAATTATAAAACAACTAATCTAATCAATGCTAATTATTTTACTTAAAAACTAACTAATAAACTAACTAACAACTAACATTATTACTCAAACAGTAAAAACCAGTGAAATTCAGTTTTAAAATCAACACACCTGTGAAAATAACTTTTAAAAACAACAGACTATGAAAACCAATTGTGTTTTACCACACATTATCGTGAAAATGTATTTTCACATTTTAATAACAATGCCCGACTTCACACAGGTGAGGTCGGTTCCCACAGTGGCTCAGGAAGATGAGCTGCCAGAGATATGGGTAACCGCCGGTGAACTGAGTATAATCCAGTAGTTCTACAAGAAATGCAATTCACGATAGTAAATGTAACTTCCGGCGATCAGAGATGAAGATTCCAACAACCAGAAATCTATACGGCAGATCAAAGTAATTTTCTGGCAAGAAAGAGTGATTCGAGTAAAAAAAATCTGAATTTCAGCGAGTGACTTGGAAGAGATCTGATGGTTCTTGATCAGATGATCGGGATTCCGGTAATCAGATAGATCACAACTACCTGCAGAGAACTTCCGGCAGATTCTCCTGGTTCTGTTAGATTTCACGACTGCTCAACAATGAGGATGCCGACTTCACACTTTCACATCAGATTCCAACATCCGATCGAATTTTTTCAAAAATACTCACTGGAATTTCAAATATCAACAGCATCCACCGGAAATAGCAACAACCTCCACCAAAAATAGCAACAGCCATGAAATGAATTTCATGGTGACTCAAATGAAAACGCCTATTTCACATTTTCACGATAAATGTGAAGTGAATCCGGCTAAAGCAGGGAATTCCAGCTAACAACAGAGAACAAAGAGATTATGATCGGCTGGAATCGATCCAATTCTCTGATCAATGCTGGAAATCAAATTCAATTAACTTTGAAAATAATAGTCTAAAAACACAGTGATCGATCAATCTGTAAGAAAATGTCCAAATCCGATGAATCCACAAACAGATCTGATGATTTGAATATGATGTTTTCTCCGGATTTCAGATCCAAGCAAACTGGAATTAAATTTCACGGCTACCAGATTTCTGATTTGCACTATATGCACACTGCAACGCTTGAAGAAAAAAAAAACTTAAAAACAAACAAACAAACAGCAAACAAACATAAAAGGAAATAGAAATAATATGCAGAATGATTCTATGAACGAAAATATGCTGGAAATTCAGATGCAAAAGCCAATGCTACCTACGATGGATTCAAAATGTAACATGGAATTGGAATCACACATGCTATCTACTAATTTCAGCAAATCAAATTAACAAAACAGAAAAAGAAGAAGAAGAAGAAGAAGAAGAAGAAGAGGAAAGAAGAGAAAGAGAAGAGGTTAAGAAGAAGAGGAAGAAGGATCTTACTCTTTGCCTTGGTTGAGAAGAGAGGTTGGAATCCTCCTTCTTGCTTCATCCATTGCTGGAATTCTCCACCGGAAAGAGGATGAGAAAAAGAGGGAAAAATTGGGAGAAGAAGAAGAAGAGATAAGAAGAGGTGGAGAAGAAGGGGAAGAAGAGAAGGCTTAGGCAAGAAAGAGAAGAAAAACTTCTCTTCCCTCTACGTAGCCTATTTATAATTTGAAGTTTTGTCCATAAGTCCATCTTCTTTTTAAAATTGCATTTCAACTCTCTTCAAAAAGTATTTGCAAAACAATTCAACATGACTATGTTTTAGAAATTGTAAAACTAAGTCTATTTTAACTCTAATTTTTTTATGATTTTCAAAAACTAAACTACTACAATTATGTCAAACACTAAAATATGCATTAAAATGTAAAATAACACTATTTTTCATGCATTTTCTATTCTTATATTATTTTAGCACATTTACTCAAAACTAACATAAAATTGGGTTTTTAAATCATTTTCTCATGAAATCATGCATATTTTTATATGAAATATCCCTAAAATATATGCATGATCATGCGCCAACTCAGATGAGTAGGTACAGTGAATGTGGGCATGAGCTGATTGGGACCACATGAGTAGTTGCAATACTATTGTGGTTTTCATTTTCGGTTTTTGGTTTTTTGGCAGCCTACAAATAAGGCACTTGTATTGCACTCTGTAACTTTTGAACTTTTAAACTTTTGAATCTTGGAATGAAAATTGAGCTTTGGCTTTTGGAAGAGAGAGATCTCTTGGTGCCTTTGTGCATTCGGTTTTCTTACTAGGGAAATTCAGGAATTGACGTCTGCGTCAATCCTTGGGTCAATTTCAGTTAGTCTTAAGCTAATTGAGTTGGACGCTAGCCTTGATCTAGTGCTACAAGCCTAGATCAGGCCAACGCACGTCCGACGACTTTGCAGTTCCAATCTCAGCTCGTATTGCAGTGAAGATGTCAAGAGCGCAGCTCTCATCCGGTTGAAACAGTGAGTGCTTGACTTTTCATAATTTGAATTCAGTTTAACTAGGCACAAACGTTCACTACTTGTTATTGTCTTGCTGCTGCGCCTATTTGGAGGATCATCTACGACTGCCACCTTCGAGGAGCTCTTCTACCACAGTAGGAGACCTTTCATAATCACATCCAAGGGAAGGGAGGTTTTCTGGCCAGATCTTATCAAATGCTAGGAACATTGAAGACTTACAATCTTCACACTTGTGCTGCAGCCTCCGGTTTCACCACAGGTCCCAGGATTACTTGATCCTCATCGATCGATGCACTTTGCCTGTGCGTTGGATCCATCGTGCCGCGTTAGTTATTGCATATCTAGCAGTAAAGCCGCATCACTGCACTTCTTCTTACGCAGGACATCCGTAACATCCTTCCTGCGGTGAGCATAGCGTGCTTAAGCACACGACATCAGTCATTGCTTCTGCGCATCACATGCAGCGCACAAAGGTCGCGCACCGCACACATCGCCGTCTTTGCGCACAGCACGGGTCGCAACTTCTACGCATCGCATGCGCCATAACATCCATGCGCTCATCATTCACCGCATGCCATAACATCCATTCCCTGCACCGCCACAACAATTACCTAACGCAGCACGCGCAGCCACAACTCCTGCATGCGCATCGCCTCTGTCGCCCCAGCCTTTCAGTGCACAACATTTCTGCCGCGCAAGCCTTTCCGTGTACAACACTCCTGCCATGCAAGACTCTTCCGCGCACATCCTCCTGCAACGCACATCTATGTCACGCAGCTACTTGCAACGCGCATCACTTTGTGCAACTACTTGTACCACCTCTTAGCGCATTACTGCAGTGGAGTCATATTCGACTGAAGCCTCGCAGTGTATTGAAGCTATGAACCTCCCTGTCACTTAACCGCTCCTTTGATCTCAACTCTTCATCCCGCATCTCTGTAGTGTAAGTGCCACTTGGCTACACATCAATGGAACTTGTTGCTTGCACTTGCGGACCCTATTGGCTTGTATTGTGCATTTACGTGGAGTGTTGGTAGGAATAGATTGTGTGTGCTTGCAAGTAATTGTGTGCATGGTTGAGTACTCGGTGCACAAGTAGTTGGGCATCTGCCTATCATTTTCAAGTACTAGCTAGAGTCAGATGAATAAAGAAGCAACTCAGGCGATCATTCAAGCAATTTCTTGAAATGTGAGACATCTGTCCTAAATATTTAAAACCTCAAACTGCTAAACATAAACTTGCCATATGTTAGGTTGGACCTAAATTGTCCTTACTAGGATAAGTGTCATGGGTCGAGTGCCACCCAATCTCATCTCATAGCGGATTCGGTAGGGTCAGGGATTGGTAACAAAGAAAGGGGTTGGATTAATTATTTGCGTCAGATCCATGAGGTCCAATTACTAAATGAATTGGGTATGATTTATAAATTTTTATAATAAACCTGAGTTCTAATTAAGATACATAAATTTTCAATGTAAAAAACTTAAAAAAATATAAAGTATAAACTAGGTCTGGTCTATGTAATCTTAATCGATTCAGGGAATGATTTTTTCATAAAAGATCTGGTCTGATATGGATCTGAACCAAGATTACCTCTTAGTTGGATCCAGTCTGGACCCACCCATTGGGGGTTGGTGTCGTATCTGTTGATACCCCTGCTTATTACTACTAGCAATCACTTTTAGCGTGCTGCTGCACCTTATCACCCACCATCTTTGGGATACAGTGTCTTTTGTGGGGGCTCAACAGTAGGTGGATGATGAGGTCCAGCAGCAAACTTAAGTGTACAATCACGTTGCACCTGATCTTAATTCCTGCCCAACAAGAGAGAGAGAGAGAGAGAGAGAGAGAGCATAGGGAACAGAAACGGTATACTGGCCGATATAAATCTTTTTGGTGACGCGAGACGACACGGCACGTAAATAATACAAGAAGTTTACAGCAAAGAACGAAAAGGGCTTGCACCAACGGCATCAAGAAGAAGTGAGCAGAGCGGTAGTAGGCCCATCGGCCCGCGAGGGGTGCTCAGACGAGCAAAGAAACGGAGAGTGCCAAACTGGCGACGGCAGCGGCCTGCATCTTGAGGGTCGAAGCGGCGTTGGGGCTGGTGGCCGTCGGCGCATCCGCAGCAGGCGGGCTAGGCGGGGGAAGCACGTTGGGCAACGGGGAGCCCAACCCTCCGTCGACCACGTCTCCGTCGGGGGACATCGCGGGCGAGGAGGCATCTCCGCCTGCAGGGACAGACGGAGGGGAGGAATTAGAAGGTGCGGCGGTGGGGGCGGAGGCGGAGGCGTAGGAAGAGGCCAAGGCGGCCATGAGGACGATGGCGAGGGCGGTGAGCCGAGGATCCATGTGGATACGTTGTCGGTGTCTCGGCTGCAGCAGCGGCACCTACCCTGACTGACCCGTGCTGCGCAGCAAGGGCGTTTGGAACAGAGAATGAGGAGGAAGAGGAGGGGGGAAGGAAGGAAGCGTTTGAGATATGTATATATGTTTTGGGTTGAAGCGCGCGGGACGCAGGGCGGTTTTTTTTTAGGGGGAGAGAGAGTTTGTGGGCTTCGGACAAACGGTTTGGGGAAGGTCGTTACCATCGAAGGAAAAGGGTGACCGGTTCAGCGCTCTCTCTCTCTCTCTCTCTCTCTCTCTCTATATATATATATATATATATATATATATATATATATATATATATATATATATATATAGGTTTTCTTTGGAAATCGTGGCTGACAAGGCCACCTCTCATATTTGGATGGGGAATGACACATGTCGCCTCAGCCAACAGAATTAATGGGAGGGGATCCTCGTACAGTTTGGTTCTGACACAGGTGAAACCAGTCCAGGCCTCAATTTTCGGATACGGTATTGGGTCTGGAATTGAGTCTAATCGGACTCGCCATAAGAAAAACGATACCCGAACCTGATAAAAACTACATGAACCAGACTGAGTCATACTCGATAAAACAATATTTTTTATCATTTTTATATTGAAAAATTATGGGTCTTACCGATCGGTTTCAGGTCTGGTATAAAATTTTACAAACTATACCTGGTGTCACGGGCTAATTTTCGCTCAATAAGCACATGCGGCGCAACGGTCCTCCTTACTGCCACAAGTCTTCTAATCGCTATCTCATAGCCACTTTTGCCACGGGCATAAAATAACTCGCAACCTGTAACACGCTAGACTAGCCAATATGGTCAGACTAACGGTCACAAGCCACTCACCAACACTTTCAATGTGCTGAATTAGAATATTGGCCCTGTGCGCTACCCCGCGCACAGCTGCCTAGCGGAAGCTCTTCAAGCGTATCTTCAAATGCGTTCTATGTTATCAATGCCACTTTGTGCATAATCGTCCCATACCAACTAAGCACTTCCGAGAAGGGCACCAACCTGCCTTAGCTTGGAATGCCATGGAGCACATCACAGCTCCATGCGCAAGCCAGTTGAAACCTCGCCACTGAAGGATCCAAGTCTTTCGACCCCCAGTCCGAAGACCAGTTGATGATTTCATGCCATAGCGAAGAGCACCACCCAAACTCATTCGCTGGCGCATAGGCTCTCTCTTGCCTAGCCCCGAGTATCTTTACTCGGTTGGAATCACCTAGTGTGACTCCTGGGGGAATTACTCCTAACCCACATGCACCCCCGTGCGTCCAATCGCCTCGCGTGGGACTTCCGCAAGTTGAGAGGTTCTTAAGCAACTCTCCAAAGGCAACACCCTCTGGTCCGCTGGCACTGCTCAGCCAAACAACGCTCCACGTCTGTGCCGCCATACAGCGATGCACTAACGACGATATCGTTGCCTATCGCATGCCATGCTGCCACCGCACGTCACCGATCAAGCTGACGCATACCGCGCGTTCTTACACTCGATGCGTTTTTCACTCAGTAGAGCTTCGCACTGCTCATGCCCCATTCCAAACTCGGCCCGGGACATGCTCCCCCACCCAAGCCATTATACGTCCTCGATAATGTTGGTGTAGGTAAGAACGCAGTTAGCTTGATCTGCCAGTTCCCTTTTTGTGTTAACTTTTGGCTAACTTCTTTTTCATCCAGCTCAACGCGCTCTGGTGTCCATCCACCATCTCCACAATCTTCAATATGCCAAGTCCCATACCTTAGCGCATCTCTGATTGCTTAGACAACAATCTTCCGCTTTCTCGCAACGAGCATTCCATGCTCGTGGAACTCCAGTGTAGTTCCAACTCAAGCAGGGCATCCTTACTTGCACGACAAGCTTGTCGTCATTAAGCTCATGGCTGGGTTGCCTTCCAACCTCAGCAAGGGCACTTTGAGCCCTTTGTGATCCTCTCAGAGAAAGATGACCACCAATGTGTACCGCAGAGATCTCTATCCCTTTAGCACAACATTTACGGTTTTTCGATGATCCATCCGAGTCCTCAAGTGGGGAATGCTTAGCTGGAGCATTAACCCAATGCGATCCTTCAGAGTGTCTTCGTGGCACTCGTCCTCCTCACATAGGCACCTTCGACCCAATGCTGCTTCGTCCTCCTCACATAGGCACCTTCGGCCCAATGCTGCTGCTCCCCTCCCGAAGCCCGCATGTTGCAACTCTCTTCTAGAGTCAGCAGAGAATTTCCGCAGGGATCAACGATCCAAGAACAACAACTTTTTCCGCACACACACTTCTCAGAGAACTTTCAATTTAAGGGACCAAACCGACGAGCATCTTTGCTTAACGTGGGCACTCCGCTAACCCACAAACTTGGGAGAGAACACAAGTTTTATCAAGTCTCTCCGACCCAAAGGTGCAAATCCTTCCAGCCGAATCCAACGTGCATTCTCCGCATGCACAAGGCAAACGCTACGCTCCACCTGTGAGCCTAACGCACAACTGGTGAGAATCTTTTTGATTTATCTGCGTTCCCTTAGCCAGCAACTGAACAACAACCTTACGCTTCAGAATATCATGGTAAAGATGTCCCATACCATCCAACCACTACTTTGCTTCGGCGATTCGATTCACCAATCTTCAGTTACGCAATTTTGCATCGCAAGAATAAACCATCTTTGTTCCTTTCAGTGTCACACATGAACAACAAGGTCTCCGTGAACCTTTTCTTTTTTAGTGTATCTTGCTCAAGATATCGATCTGCTCTGATGCCAATTGTCACGGGCTAATTTTCGATCAATAAGCCCATGTGGCGCAACGGTTCTCCTTACCGCCACAAGCCTTCTAATTGCTATCTCATAGCCACTTTTGCCACGGGCATAGAATAGCTTGCAACCTGTAACATGCTAGACTAGCCAATATGGCCAGACTAATGGCCACAAGCCACTCACCAACACTTTCAATGTGCTGAATCAGAATATTGGCCCTGTGCGCTACCCCGCGCACAGTTGCCTAGCGGAAGCTCTTCAAGCGCATCTTCAAATGCGTTCTATGTTATCAATGTCACTTTGTGCATAGTCGTCCCATACCAACTAAGCACTTCCGAGAAGGGCACCAACCTGCCTTAGCTTGGAATGCCATGGAGCATATCACAGCTCCATGCGCAAGCCAGTTGAAACCTCGCCACTGAAGGATCCAAGTCTTTCGACCCCCAGTCCGAAGACCAGTTGATGATTTCATGCCATAGCGAAGAGCACCACCTAAACTCATTCGCTGGCGCATAGGCTCTCTCTTGCCTAGCCCTGAGTATCTTTACTCGGTTGAAATCACTTAGTGTGACTCCTGGGGGAATTACTCCTAACCCACACGCACCCCCGTGCGTCCAATCGCCTCGCGTGGGACTTCCGCAAGTTGAGAGGTTCTTAAGCAACTCTCCAAAGGCAACACCCTCTGGTCCGCTCGCACTGCTCAGCCAAACAACGCTCCACATCTGTGCCGCCATACAACGATGTACTAACGACGATATTGTTTCCTATTGCATGCCATGCTGCCACCGCACGTCACCGATCAAGCTGACGCATACCGTGCGTTCTTACACTCGACGCATTTTCCACTCAGTAGAGCTCCGCACTGCTCATGCCCCATTCCAAACTCGGCCCGGGACACCTGGGTTCACGTGTATTAATCAGACCTTTAGGTGTGAACCCAAGTCTTCCTATTTATCACCATACCCGAACCCTATAGGGTTTGGTTCAAGTCAGGTTCGAGTAAACCCGACCAGTCGACTTGTAATTGCTTGAACTTGTTTATGATTCAATAAAAAGTAATTCTATTTTTTAAAGAGTGGCAGAGTAGGTGCCTACCGTGAGCAAACAGAGGGAGGCTTTGGAAGTGTTTTCGCAAATCTGAATTGGTAGATAAGGTCGGTATGATCTATTTATTTGAAAATGACACTTGGATCACATTTTTACAAAAAACATGAAACTTTTTATAGAAATGAATAAATTTTAATAAGTCAATTATACTTATGATGTATATATCCGCAAGGACATGCTCAATCAGTGAGGAAGTCACAACTCTCTCTCATTAGACAAAATTAGGAGATTTCAACTAGCCAATCTGCTCCATCTTATCTATACGAAGAAAATGGTGTATTCACATTTTTTCGTAAAAAATATCGATGAAACCCCCAAAATACGTGGGCCCCACAAAAAATATCTAGCGAGTCCCACAAAAATATCTCACTAAAAATATCTTATGGGCCCTACATAAATATCTCATGGAATCATTAAGTGGGCCCACAAGGATATAAAAGTCATTTAGTTACTTTGCCATTAAATTTGGATCTTGGATTAGGTGGGCCATCTGGATCAGACCCAAACTCTATGTAGATCCAAGATCCATATTTTTGCCTATAAATTAGAGGAGACACCCTCATTTTAGAAAAAAATTCAGCCCACCCTCTCTCTCATCTTTCTTGGTTTTAGCCTAGGTTAAGCCTAGTTGACTTAGACCAAGCCCACTTGCAGTGAGCTTGAACTTTTCTAACCTAGGCTTAGCCCAGTTAGGTCAAGTCAACTTGACTTACTAGGCTAGCTTTTCTCTCTCTTTCTTTGTCTTGGTCTTATCCTAGGTCAGACCCACTTGACATAGACTGAGCCTACTTGAGTTAAGCTTGGACCCACCTGACCTAGACTGAACCTAGTTGGGACAAAACCATTTAGCCTTGATTGCTTCACCTCCTCTACCATTTTCTTGATTAGGTTCAACCCATTTGACTTAGCGTATCCTACTTGAGGTAGGTTCGAACCTAGTTGGACCTAAACTAGGTCCAATCCAATTTTAGTCTAAACCTAAGAGTGCCTCAACTATCTCGTTGAAGCACCGCCGCTTTGCCTGAGTAGGTTTGCACACCAAACAGTGCCAAAGTTATTGCTTTTCTCGATATATATATATATATATGCTTATTCATTTGAGATTTTCATCACGCTAAAAGGTGTCAAGGCTCTTACTTTCCGTAATATATATGTATTTGCTTATGTATTTGAGACTGTCATCATGCCGAATGGTGCCAAGGTTTATGCTTTCAGTAATATATATGTATTTGTTTATACATTTGAGATTGATGTTACGCCAAATGGTGCCAAGGCTCCTGCTTTCTGAAATATATATGTATTTGCTTATGCATTTGAGATTGATGTCACGTCTAACGGTGACAAGGCTCCTGCTTTTCACAATATATATGTATTTTCTTATGTATTTGAGATTGTCATTGCGCCGAATGGTGCTATGACTCTTATTTTTCTCAATTTCATTTATGCACTTTGCTTATGCATTTAATATTGTCATTGCGCCGAACAGTTCCAAGGCTCCTACTTTTTACAAGTTATTTTATTTGGTTTAACCCGTCGGACCTTACATATGCTTTTACTCTATCGTTGCACTATATTATGCATTGGCTCTCGCTTTTACTATATATAGTTATGCATAAGTAAGCATATAAATGGAGATCTACTTTCTATCATCAAATGCGATTTCAAATACCCATCTTTGTTTAAGATGTTTGGCGAAAAAACCTCTATTGGAAAGGTTTCGCTATTTGCACAAAATTCTTTTTACGTAACCATCTAAGTCACTTGCGTGTGACCTAACTAAGGCCTGGGTTTTCAATAAACCATGGTAGATGCAAAGTACGCACAACGATGCACATCTATCCCCGAATAAGCGTAGCATTTTCTCTATCAAAGAGAGAAAGTGTTGTCGAATTTTCTAAAAAGATGCTCACCAAGCCTAAAAGCGTGTAGTGCTTTCTCCATCAAACAGAGGTGGTACTGCCAAATTTTTTTAAAAGATGTTCACCAAGCTTAAAAGAACATAGCTCTTTCTCCGTCAAATAGAGGAGGTGCTGTCAAAATTCTGACAAGTTACTTTTCATAGTAAAAAGGAACATCACACTTTCTCCATCAAGCAGAAAAAGTGCTGCCAAATGTTTTAGCAAAATACTTGCCTGAGATAGTATGAATGGCATGACGATGCACCCGTTGTTGGAACCCTGCCTACATGGCTCATTCCACTTTCACTTTCAAAGGCACCGTACTCATAAAGGCCATTATATAAGAGTAGTCGTTGTGTCTTGACTAGGCCAGTGTTTATTGCAGCTACGTATGCCAAGCAGTCGATCTAAAGGGATCCTTGTTTATGCTTGCCCATGTAAAACATTGTTCTACAACAAGACTCGTAAGGGTTGTTGTGCTGGAGTTGGTTGTCCACCTGAAAGGGGTGAAGCACTCATGAAGGTCGTCGATGCCGAGAGCGAGGTCCTATATGCATATGAATAAAACATAACGGTAGTTGCTGGACCACATGGGTGACCCATGCTTCGAAATACTAAGTGGGGTTTGGGGTACATATTACCTTTGTATAGAATGCATTGGATTGCTTATGTGGCACTCGACGTCCTAATAAAAAAAGGTTATGCCCTCGAACCCCTTCATGGCTTGTGCTTACCATGGCATGATAGTGATGATACCACCTCGAGTGACCTGTATTATATTGTAAATCAAAGAGTTTAAGAGACCTTCTGTCACTCGAAAATTTGAAGGTCGGGTTATCCTTAAGATCTAGGGATTGAACCCCGCTACTGCAGTAGAAGGATGCATCTAAAAGGACCTGGTGGGGGGTCTCCCAGCATGAGCTTTAATTACCACCCCGCTATTGACAGGATCACTCATTTCTCTATAGTATACAAAATACATAGCATAATAACCCCTAGATGACTTCGTTTGACGCCGAAGCTAAGTTCTCTCATGTATCAGGGGTTGTACGAGTAATTATCGAGACAATGCATTAATTATAGGTTCCACGATGAATTAATGAATGTGCATTATTATTACTCATGCATAACCTTATAAAAGGTATTGATATCGGTACACTGCTGGACCGATCGGGCAAATGACCCAAGTTGTAACCGCATGACTAAGCTAAGCTTCAGAATTTCTTGTTTGGATTCGTGTGATACAAATTTGCCAAGTTGTTAAGACTTGAGTTATGATGTTCCAACCGTGGCCCAGAAGAGGTTTTCGTATTATACACTAAGTCATGGACACTTGAGCTACGTTGTTTCCAACTATGGCCCTAAGAGGCTAATTGTATTTTCATATTTTGCACTTGCCTTGAATTCGAATGCTTTTATACCAAACCAGTAATGGTTCTAACCCTGATTTCTGGGGGATACATGTATTGAATCTGTGATATGATATGCGAAGCAAGGCGACATCGAGTTCAAGGGTTTCTCAAGACTGTATTGAATGCTTTATTTATAAAACTAGTTTTATATAATACTGCTTTTCTAAGTTGTCTGTAATAAATACCTTGTTTTAATAAATGAAATACTTTGGTGGTTAATGAGTGCTTGGTCACATACCTATGACTTGCCTGACATCTTCTAAAATCGATGATTCATTATCGTCTATTTTAACTGATAAAAACTTTTTCTAAATTTCGCTGCAAATAAAAAAAAAAAGAAATCCATGAAGTTTTGACCAAGTTTTGTTTTAAAATTTTGAGGCGATACAAAATTGGTATCAAAGCCTAAGTCTGATAAACCTGATTCGAGATTCGTTATGTTTGCAATATCACAATGTAAGTATTACTTTCAAGTTTCTGACCTTGTAAAAACCTTTGTCAAATATCGATGACAACTTACAACTCGAGAGGTTAAGGTGATGTGGCAATAAACAGGCCTATCTAAGGCAATTTATATAAAAAAAGAAACTCAGTTCTTAGAAACTGGTCATGTTTTGAGTTAGTGAACTCATATGTGAGGTTTTCGCCACCTATGTTCACCAGTAAGGCATGACACTTGTAATTAAAGGCGATGTGTGCTTGTTTGTGATGCAATGCATATATAAGTAAATTTTTACTTTCCTATATATAATCGAAAGATTAAATCACTTTAGTTGTATGTGAATAGATAAATGGCTCCCACGAGAAGAAGAACTACGTCGAGCCAGGAGTCCTATATGTAGTGGTTCCTGCTAGAAACTCTCAATATATAATTTGGTGACTATCATCCATGAGACAAGGCAAGAACCGACCCCGCCTCGCAACGAGAACACAAAAGGAATTACTTACAAGAAGTTCCTCAAGCTAGACCCACCGCTTTTCACCGGTAAAGCCGATCCAGAACTTGCAAAAGCTAGATTGAAGAGTAGGAATGTGCGTTCCTAGTGTTGGGATCGAGTAACAGAAAAAAGAGAAACCAATTTCAGCACTTACTAATTAAAGGACAATGCACAAAAGTGGTGGAACACCACAAAAATTATCCATTTCTCGGAGTACGAAGCCACCCCTTGGGATGATTTTTGAAGGGCCTTCCTGAATGACTACTTTCTGATACACTCTAAGAACCGAAAGAAGATGAAATTCTTATAGTTGGAACAAGGTAGTACAAGTCTCATCGACTATGCTATAAATTTTCAAAACCTTGAGTAGTACTGCTCCAAGTTGTTTGAGACTGACCAGAAAAGAGCCGATAAATATGTCAATGAGTTACGGGAAGGGTTGTGGTCTCGTGTGATAACCAGCATGCCCCAATCTTTCTAAGTTGCTATTGTGGCAACTTTGAGAATTAACACGGACTGAGAGCTATCCAAAATGGTCATAGAAAAAAGGTCGGTAGCAAGCAATGGGAACAACAAGAGGACTTTTTAAGGTGTGCAGGAATCGCGACCACCTTTCCATAAAAAGGAGATTCGAGGAAAAAACTTTGCTCCACCGGTCGAGGCACCACTACAGATAGAAGGATCCATTTAACCCTATGAATAGTCAAGTTTTCATTGCCCGAGGTGTAGCTAACATCACTCTGAAGATGCCTATCCATGCAATACAGGTGGTTGCCTATATTATGGCAAACAAGGCCATCATATATGAGAATTTCTTAAGAAGGCCTCAAACCATCAATAGAGAAATATGAAATCTGCAAGACCCTCCCAACAAACGCATCAGTGTCCCCCATTCCAAGCCACCATAGCCAAAGACAGAGTAGAAACTCGTGGCGGGTCATGTCTATGCTGTATCAACCAAACAACTTGCAAATAGCGACCTTATCGAGGAACTCAAATACCCTTGATAGGTAGAAGTTGTGTTGGGTCAAAAGAACCAGAAAATAACCTAAGATCAAATGGATGCTTGAGCCTAGACAGGTGGCTCATGACATTGTGTATGGTCATCTGAATTGATATATATTTATTCTCCAAAGTAATGATAAAAAATCTTGGAATTATCAAACTGAATTTATATGTACTTGTGCCTAAATTGATGGCTATTGACCCTATGAGTTGGTAACCGTGTTTGTGCAATTATGACACTAGAAGTCACTTGATAAAATCCGTAAACCATTGAGGAACTGTTCTCAAGAGGAGGACCATGTGAGGTTTTACATATCTAAGATCAGATAGTCTGGCTAGGGCGAGATTATGAGGATGTACAACTCTACGATCAGGTAGTCCTGAGAGACCCTATTTGAGTGTACATGTCCAAAACCAGTAGCTTGACTCAGATGATTCTGTGAGGGTGTACTGTCCCAATATTAGGTGAGTCTGACAAGAACGAGCAAATGAAGAGGTATGTTTCTAAGACCATATAATCTGACAGGGGACTTGTTCTACTATGGTAGATCTTTGCGAGAATAATCAGGGTATATAAAATAGTTACACAGAATGACTATTATTGATAGCCAGTTAAGAGACTATGGATTTAACTAACTTGTCATTGTTATAGTGTGATTTGATATTGAAGTTAGATATAAGAAGCATACTCTCATCAAATCATGACATAAGGTGATGATTGAAACGAATGTGATAACGAATTAGGTGAATGGCATACCACACCTACTTAAACACCTTGCATAATAGTTTATTCGATATATAATTGAGATAGATACATTTACATACTAGTGAAAGAAACATCACCTCTACTTAGTCTTGTTGTTGATAGCATTACCGATTAAATATGTGAGAGAAATATCATAAGATGTTCACGTAGTACTCGTAACAGAATTTCGAGGACAAAATTCTTTTAAAGAGGTAATGAAGTACGACCCATAAATTTTTAGTGAAAATTATAAATAAAACTAAGAGATATTTTATATAAATTATCATATTAACCTAAAATGCAAATTAACAAGCAAATTATACTTAGGATGTATATATTCCCAAGGATATATGCTCAAACAGTTAGGAAGTCGTAACTCGCTCCCTGAATAAAATTAAGAAATTTCAACGAGCCAATCCGCTTTGTCTTGTCTATACAAAAAAATGTACTCATATTTTTTTGCAAAAAATATCGGTGAAACCCCAAAAATGTGTGGGTCCTACAAAAATATCTCATCAAAAATATCATGAGAGACCCATAAAAATATCTCATGGAATTATTAGGTGGCTCCCATAGAGATATTGAAGTCATTTAGTTACTTTGCCACTAAGTTTGGATCTTGGATCAGATGGGCCACTGGATTTGACCTAGACCCCATGTGAATCCAAGATCCACATTTTTGCATATAAATAAGAGGAGACCCCCTCCTTTTAGAAAAAACTCCCACCCTCCCTCTCTCTTCTCTCTCTTGGTTCTGGCCTAGGTTAATCCTAGTTGACTTAGACCAAGCTCACTTGCAATGAGCTTGGACCTGCCTAGCCTAGGCTGAGCCCAGTTGGGTCAAGTCAACTTGATCTACTAGGCTAGCTTTTCTCTCTCTTCTCTTGTCTTGCTCTTAGCCTAGGTTAGACCCACTTGACCTAGATTGAGCCTAATTTTGGTGAACTTGGACCCACCTGACCTAGATCAAGCCTGGTTGGGACAAAACCCTTTAGCCCTGATTGCTTGACCTCCTCTACCATTTTCTTGATTAGGTCCAACCCATCTTACCTAGCCAACTTGAGGTAGGTTTGAACCCAGTTGGACCTAAACTAAGTCCAATCTGGTTTTGGTCTAAACCTCACTGCTTCACTTCACTGTTGAGTTCTGCAAGAGACATTCTTGGTTGTGATCGTACCGGACGTAAAGGATGTGCCGACCATGACCTAAGGGTGCCTCAACTACCTCATTGAAGCATTTCCGCCTTGTCTAGGTAGGTTTATGCACCAAACAATGTCAAAGAACTTGCTTTTCTTGATATATACGCATTTGTTTATGCATTTGAGAGTCATTGCGTCGAGCGGTGCCAAGGCTCTTGCTTTTCACAATATATATGTATTTGCTTATGCATTTGATATTGTCGTTGTGTTGTACTTTCCACAATATATATATTTGCTTATGCATTTCAGATTGATGTCGCATCGAATGGTGCAAAGACTCTTTTTCGTAATATATATGTATTTTCTTATGCATTTAAGATTGTCATTACATCAAACGGTACCAAGGCTTCTGCTTTCAACAATTTTATTTATGCACTTTGCTTATGCATTTAATATTGCGATCGTGTCGAATGGTGCCAAGCCTCATGCTTTCTGCAAGTTATTTAGTCTAGTTTCACCCTCTGGTCCTTACATATGCTTTTACATTATCGTCATGCTATATTGTGCACAAGCTCCCACTTTTACTATATATAGCTTTCCATAAGTAAGCATACAAATAAAGATTTACTCCTTATCATCAAATGTGATTCCAAATACTTGTTCTCCTTTAAGACATTGTTTGGCGAAGAAACCCTTATTTGAAAGGTTTTATTATTTGCACAAAATTGCTTTTACGTAAACATCTAAGTCACTTATGTATGACCTAACTAGAGACTAAGTTTCTAATAAGCCATGGTAGATGCAAAGTATACACAATGATGCACATCTATCCCTAAATAACTATAGCGCTTTCTTTGTTAAAAAGAGAAAGCGCTGTCAAATTTTCTAAAAAGATGCCCACTGAGCCTAAAAGAGCATAGCGCTTTCTTCATCAAAGAGAGAAGGTGCTGCCAAAATTTTAAAAAGATGCTCACCGAACTTAAAAGAACATAGTGCTTTCTCCGTTAAATAGAGGAGGTGCTGCCATAATTCTGATAAGTTGATTTTCATAGTAAAAAAGAACGTCACACTATCTCCGTCAAACAGAGAAAGTGCTGCCAAATTTTTTGGCAAAATACTTGCTTGAGCTAGTATGAATGTCACAACAATGCCCCCATTGTTGAAACCCTTTCTGGATAGCTCGTTCCACTTCTGCCTTCAAGGGCACCGTACTCGTAAGGGTCATTGCGCGAGAGTAGTCATTGTGCCTTGACTAGGCTAGTGCTTATTGCGGCTACGTACGCCGAGCAGGAAATCCAAAGGGATCGTTGTCTATGCATGCCCATGTGAAACACTATTCTACAACAAGACTCGTAAGGGCCATTGTGTTGAAGTTGGTTGTTCACTCGAAAGGGGTGAAGTGCTTATGAAGGCCATAGATGCTGAGAGCGAGGTCCTATATGCATATGAATAAAACATAACAGTAGTCCCTAGACCACACAGGCGGCCCATGCCTTGAAATAATAAGTGGGGTACGAGGTACATATTCCCTTAGTGCAAAATGCACTAGATTGCCTATGTGGCACTTAGTGTCCTAATAAAAAAAGTTGCATCGTCGAATCCCTTCAGGACTTGTACTCAATGTAGCATGACGGTAATGATATCACCTCGAGTGACCTGTATTATGTTGTAAACTAAAGAGTTCAAGGGACCTCCCATCACTCAGAGGTTTGGAGGTTGGGTTATCCTTAAGATCTAGGGATTAAACATTGCTACTGTAGTAGAAGGATGCATTTGAAATGACCTGGTGAGGGTCTCCCAGCATGAGCCTTGACTGCCGCCCCGCTATGGATAGGGTTACTCTAACCTCTATAGTATATAAAATACATAGCATAATGGCTTCGTTTGATGCCGAAGCTAAGTTCTCTTGTGTATCAGGGGGTGAATGAGTAATTATCGAAAAAGTGCATTAGTTATAGGTTCAGCGATGAATGAATGAATGAATGAATGTGCATTATTATTACTCATGTATAACCTTATGAAAGATATTTATATCGGTACACTACTGGACCGATCGAGCAAATGAACCAAGTTGTACCCGCATGACTAAGCTAAGCTCGAGGAGCTCTTACTTGGATTCATGGGATACATGAATTTGGGGCGTTACAAATAGATAACGGTAGTCCATGGACCACACAGAGATCGGGCAAAAGAAATTCATGAATTTTTTACTAAGTTTTGTTTTGAAAATCTGGGGTGTTACAAATAGTACCTAAGTTAAATCCAAAACTTAGGAATTTTCAACACACATCAAAACATACTGATTAATTAAAAAAGAGAAATAAAATATTTTGCATTGAACACCAAAAAATTCTGATTTAATTTACTGAAATTTTGTGGATCTTACACTTGATTCACTATTTTCCCTAGAACAAAAAAATTAAATGACTGACCTTTTCACTAATTTTCCTTTTTCAGTTTTGTTTTGGATTTTGTTTTTCTAGTGATGAATGAGACTCTGACAGGGCATTCACAATCACCGACAGAGATGAATCCACTGTGCTCTGATGCAACTGTCAGATCTAGAAGCTAGCGAAAGGGCAGATCCGGGGTTTGAAGCATGCGTTGTTATGCTTGCAAATCTCCAAGGGTGGATTTTTTACTCACAACCTCTTAGCTTTTCAGATGTTTTCTTTCTCTAGAAAACCGATAATTCTATATACACTCCTCTTTATGAATTCTGTGAATCTTTTGTGTTTTTGAAAGAGGGTGGATTTGTACATGCATATTGGTAAAGTGTCCTTCAATCCCAAGGGTTGACTCTGAATGATTAAAGCCACTGAGAGAGGGTGCAACCGATGGAGTGGCCTCCCAACCGTTGTCTTATGGCCACGACCTTACATTTGAATCAATTTTTTTTCTGACACTCTTGATGATTCTCAATTAAATGATACCAAACTGTCATAACATCATAATCATTGAATTTCGTATCCTAGAAGTACAAGTCTTGGGGCTACTTCTCTAGTCCACAGGTCATGAGCATTGTTACCCTCTAAATCTTGTGTATTGTCAGTTTTAACAGATCTTGGATTCAAAATCCCTTCCCTTCTGCTAGGCATCAGTATCTTAGTACCCATCAAACATGTATTCTGGCCTTAGCAGAAACACTGAATAGTTCTTTCTTGACCAGAAACAAAATTGTAATTTCGAATCTATCCTTACACCTAATGCTTCAATGGTAATTCTCAGCTTAAATACCCGACCTCCCATCTTTACTCTTCATAGTCTCAGGGATGAAGGAACTGATTTTCCTTTCCTCACCAAGTCCATACAACTCTTCAAGCACTCCTATTTGTCAACATCAGAATAGATCAATCAATTAAAAGAAAGAAATTGGGGAGACCCAATTCATCAATTATATGAAAAACACGAACCAAAAAGCCAAAATCAAAAGCACGCAGAAGAATTACCAATTGGCGCTTGTTATTCATCCAGCACAACAAAATGAGACCAACCAAGATACAAAAGTGTGTATATATCCAATAAACTCTGATGATTCAACGATATGGCTAGCAAATTAGCCGGCCACAAATTCTCCAAACTATTGAACTTGATCCTAGAGTACTAATGTGCTCTCAGAGACCTTGGCTACAAGATGGTGAGTTCTCCTTTTGTGTCTATTAGACAAGATAATGAAGGCATGGAGTACCAACATCCGCAAGAACAATGGAGTGGCCGTGACTACAGTCACAGTGTAAACACAAGCATCAATCACTCTCGAATAGAAGGATACTACTATTAGCATTCTTTAAAACAAAACTGAAATGTGAAAGCAATAATACATATCGGTAGACGCCATGGATAAAGCGACATGCGAGTGCTCGGTGTTCTCCTCAGCCTATCGATGCCCACAATGAGGGCCTTCAAGTCGATGGTGAGTAAGACCCTGAACCCAATGAGAAATGAGGACACCTTGGTTTCTCTCATCATGCAACCAAACCCCTTCTTATAGACTTCTAAGAGAGGCCTGTAGTGGGAGGAGTGGGCTAATACCACTACTAGTGGTTAATTTGCATGGGCAGTTACGATAACTGCCCTGCAACTCCCATAAGTATCTCCACCTCATGATGTACCCATGTCAAACAGGGTCACATCAGGTTGGATCCGATCCATATTCTAATATTCTCCCATATGACCCATTGACATGTAAAAAAGCTTCATCAAGGGTTTAGTGTTATCTTGATTCAATTTCCATGTGGGTTCACATGCTATCCTTTATTACAAGAATGAATCATATGAGTCATGGAGATGAACACCTCTTTATGAAATGTCATATTTTCATGCACTACAATATAATTCATTTTCATTGTTTTAGCATGTTAAAATTACCTTCATAAACATGTTGGTCTCTTACCCATTCTATTGGTTCTTTAACATTATTATTCTACTATTCTCTTTACCCAAATAAGAAATCCTTTATACAGAATCAACAATACACAAAGCCATAGAGAATCATTTTAGTTTAACAAATGTGATAATATATAACCATAATGTATTGTCATACATCAGAAGGAATCAAACAAACCCATCCCCTTTACATGTTCAAAATATAATCCCAGTGCTAGCCCTTTAGTAAGGGGATCCGTAGTCATCTTCTTAATATCAATTGTATCAATACATACTAAATGATTCTTAGTTCTTTCTTTATCAACAAAGTATTTTAACTTCATGTGTTGACACAAGGTTGAGCTCTTGTTGTTATTCGAGAATGATACAATAACTTTATTATCATAGAAGATCTTTAGTGGTCTCTCAATAGAGTCCATAATCCTAAGACTCATAATCAAGTTTCTTATCCAAATGGCCTGAGATGAAGTCTCGTATAGAGCAATAAATTCTGCCTCCAGGGTATGAGTAACAATTGTAGACTGTTTTTTGCTTCTTCATAAGATGACACCACCTACTAGTAGGAAGATATATCTAGTAGTGGATATTCTACTGTCGAGACATCCTCCCAAGTCTGCATCAGAGTATCCAATGACCTCTAGCTGGTCAACCTTTTTGTAGGTTAGCATATAGTCCTTTCATTGTAAATAGCTCATGACCTTTTTCATTGCCTACCAGTGCACAATGCATGGATTAGACTAATATCTACCAAGCATTCTCACAACAAATAAAATATTTGGTCAGGTGCAGGTCTACGCGTACTGTAAACTCCCAACCGCCAAAGCATATGAGACAGTTGCCATCTGAGTGTTTTCAATATCATTCTCAGGATAGTCTTTTAGACTTAATTTATCCCCTTAAACTATGGGTACTGAATCAGGAGAACAATTCTCCATCCCATATCTTTTAAGAACCTTAAGGATACAAAATTTCTGATAAGCCAAGGACACCTTTAGTTTTATCACGACATATCTCAATTCCAAGGACATATGAGGCCTTACACATGTCCTTCATGTCAAAATAAAAAGAAAAAAAATCATTTATTTTATGTAATATGCTCAAATCATTAGTTACAAGAAGAATATCATCAACATATAAAATCAGAATTATGAACTTACTCCCACTAGCTTTATGGTATATGTATTGATCAACAATGTTTTTAGTAAATTCAAAGTTCAAAATTACCTTATTGAACTTTTAATACTACTAGCGGGAGGCTTTTTTAAGTCCATAGATTGACTTCTTCAATTTGCAAATTAAATGATTTGAGTCATCTATACTAAAACTAGAAGGTTATTGCATATATATCTCCTCCAGATTTCCATTCAGGAAAGCAGTTTTCACATCCATTTGATGTAGCTCTAAATCAAAATGACCTACAAGGTCCATGATTATTCTCAACAATTTCTTAGTCGAGACAGAAGAAAAAGTTTCATTATAATCAATGCCCTCCATTTGTGTAAAATCCTTTGCAACAAATCTAGCCTTGTACCTCTTTATTTTCCCTTTAGAGTCTGTCTTGATCTTAAAGACCCACTTATAACCAATAGGTCTTACTCCATCAGGTTGAGGTACAAGCTCCCATACTTGGTGTTTTGCCATGAGTTAAGCTCTTCTTTCATGGCATTGATCTAATGTTTGATCTATCACTTTCAATAGTATCTGCAAAGGTGAAGGGATCATCATCTATGTCTATTAAATCATTAGGCTCTTGCAAATACACTACATAGTCTGAATGGATAACAGATTTCTTGGTCCTTATAGATTTTTATACAGGTGCTATAGGTGGTTCAAAATAAATCTTTGCATCCTGTTGTTGTTGTATATCCTCATTAACAACTTGTTTTATTTGGGATTGATATTCAATGACTAGATTTTTTCTAGCATTATTCAAAGGAACAATGATAGAAAAAACTGGACCCTTATCATTCACAGGTATAGAACCTGAATCATGCTTTTTCTCAAATTTGAAACTTTGAGATGCATCTATCCCAACAAAACTATTTTCAAGAAATCTTGCTTTATCTATTTTCACTATCTGTGGTGTATGAGATGTATAATAAAACCTAAAGCTCTTTGATCTTTTTAAATAACCAATAAAAAATTCACTAGTCGTCCTAAGATCAAAGGTTTTTATATGTGGGTTATACAATTTAGCTTCAGTTGAACATCTCCATATGTGCATATATGACAAAGAAGGTTTTTTACCAGTTCATAACTCATAAGGTGTCTTTTGGACAACCTTCATAGGAACCTTATTCAAAATATGCATTGTTGTCCTAAGAGCTTCACCCCACAGGGTCAAGGGAAGGTTTGAGTGATTCAACAATACTCAAAAAATTTCCTTAATCGTAAGGTTTCTTATTTCAGCTATATCATTCTGGTAAGCACTACAGGGCATAAAATATTGAGGTACAATACCTTCCTCTTTTAAACCATGATAATGACCCTTTCTTTTGTCCCATCTCAGTGAAGCATCCATAATATTCGCCAGATTCTATCATACCTAACCACTTTAATAACTTTACCGGTCTATTTCTGTACTTCTTTCTTGAAGTTCTTAAAAACCTGAAAGACTTTTGATTTCTCAAATAATAAGTAGAGATATATATACTATGAATAATTATCCATAAAGGTGACAAAATATTTTTCACACATATAACACGATGAAAAAGGCCTGTAAACATCTGTATACATGATTTTCAATTGTTCATTATTGTATTTGGCATCTTTCTTATATGTGTTAGACTACTTAACCTTTATGCAGTCAACACATAGTTCTGAATCTATGAAATCAAGGGATCCAAGAATTTCTTCTTTTACAAGTCTTTGGACTCTCTCTTTCGATATGTGTCCTAACATTCGATGCCAAAGCAAATAGGATTGATCATCCTTTAGGCCACATTTATTATCAATCATTGTATTACCAATGGAGTGAGATTTCAGAATTTAGAATCTGGTTTTCAAACGATATAAACCATTGCACACATATACAAAACCTACAGTAATAAATTTTTTAATAATAATAAGCTTAAAATTTTCAAATTTAAAGACAAAACCAAACTTATCAAGTTTTGAAATTGAAATAAGGTTTCAACTATAGGATGAAACATAAAATGTATCAACCAAATCCAAAATGAATTCTGACTACAACACAACTCTGCAGGTCCCAACATTCTTGACATGTGAACACATCTTATTTCCTGAGAAGATGCTTCTTTCATGCTCCCTTGGTTCTCTTATTAAAAAATGTCTGCAAAGAGTTGACAAAGTGCACCATGACACCATTATCAATCTACTAACTATGCAATAGAATATGGATTAAATTGCACTCATGAGAAATAAATGACTTATTACCTTTATTCTCAAGTCATTTCTTATGTTTCAGGTAGTCCACCTTCTTATGTCCCTTCTTCTCATAGAAGAAACACTTTGTAGAAAAACCTCATGCCTGAGATTTGGCTTTTGCTTGAGAGTTTAAACTCTCTCCAATGGTTTTCTTCTTGTTCTTCTTCTTCTTTAAGAAACCTTTCTTTGCCCCCAGCCTATGTTTTACCTAATGAGAAGCCATATGTGCACTCGGCACCCTCTCATCCTTCAGTCTTTCTTCTTCTTCAACACATTTAGTTAAGAGGTCATTAAAAGACCATCGTCATTATGTGTGTTGTAGGAGATCTTGAAGGGTCCATATTCATTAGGCAACAAGGTCAAAATTAGGTGAACAAAAAACGAGTCTAAAATGATGAACTTCATGTCATTCAGCTGAAATGCATTACTTTTCATCTCTAAGATGTACTATCGGATGTGACTATCACTAGAATATTTCATAGACATTAGCTTTGACATCAATGTAATAGTCTAGCCTTATTAGAACTGACGAACTGAGACTCAATGGATTACATAAATTCCTTCACTACCCTGCAGTGAGAGATGACACCTTAAATGTTCTTAGCCACCCGAGATTGTAAAAGCAATAGGTAAGTCTATTCGAATGCTCCCACTTCTCCCAGATAGCTGATGTCATGTTTTTGTCAAAATAATTTTTAAGTGAAAACCAATGTGAAAACCAGACACCAAATATAAAACCGGTTCTCACTAGTGGTAGAGACCGGGTCGAACTCAGGGAATGGAGAATACTTTGTATTCAAACAATCAATTAAACTATGCTTTATTGCCAAAATAGAAAAGTACAGAAAGGAATTACTTATTACAACAAACGAATACCCTACGCAGAGGGTTTAAAATGGTTTTATTACAAACCCCAAAATTTAATTGAAATTCAAATCTAACAAAATATAAAATAATCTTCTATGCTTGCTTCTTGCATAGTGTATTTGAAAGCATGCAACAACGTAACACTTGCTCCCGCTACATGCTTTCCTGCGAAAACATGAAACACATGAAGCAGCGAAAGAGGACAACTAACACTATGCTAAAAAAATATAAATGCGGAAATGAAATAAATGCTAGAATATGCTAAAACTAAGCAAAAGAACTATGTGAAATGCAATTAGACTACATAAGCAAAGAAGGTAAGTGCACTCGATGAATGCTAAATGCGAAATGAAATTGAAGATGGAAGGACAAGATGCAAAATGCAATTTCAAAACACGAAATAACGAAATACAAGGAATGCGCAAAATTGGAATACAATATGAGCCTAAAGAAAACAACTACAAATACACAAACTATATGAAATGAAATAGTGCAAAAGTAAGCTAAGAAATGAAATGCCGGCAATGAAATAGAATGCAGTGAATAATACGCAGGAAAAGAAGAAGAAAAAAAATAGATTGCATCAGCTAATACAAGAGGTAAGTAAAAGAACCGAAAATGACTTGTCGAGAAAAGGAAAATGCAGGTAATGCACGCAGTGAAAGCACGAGAAAAAAAAAAGAATGTAATGAAATCAAAATGCAGCTATGATGCTGCAACAATACTGTAAATGGGATGCTGATGATGGTGAAATGCGATGAAGACTGTGCAATAAATGCAGAAGATGTCGTAATGATATTAACAAATGAAACAGGTAATGTAATGTAGAGATGCAATGACAACAACTGACATATTCAGATGTAAGTAAAACAGAGAAAAAATAAACTAACTACAGCAAACAAGAAACACAAAGGCAGTGATGCGATGAAGAAATGTATATGCAGGAATTAATATGCAAAATGCGTGGAAATGAATGCAGAATTGCATAGTAGAAATCTAAGACAGAATGCATATGCAAATGCTATTTAATGCAGAGATAAAGAACAGATGCGCAAACGATGCAGATGTATGCAAACATGATGTGATAATGTGCTAAATGTTGGATGAAGAAACAGAGAGAGCTCTATGTCATGGAATGCAGAGGATTGGATGCTAAATGATGGATGCTAATAAGGAGATGCAGATACAAATGAATCACAAGATGCATAGGATGAGATGCTGATGCATAGAAGAACATCTACAAACTCGAATTATAGGTTTTACAGTGAATACAGATGTAGATGCTCTCAATGCAATTGAAGTTGCAAAATAAAGGAAGAAATGCAGATGCGATACAAAAATGATGGATGCAAACTTGGCTACGCTAGATGAAACGTAAACAGATTGCAATAAAAAACAAAACATCATAGGCAAGAAATATACAGAAGATCGATACAGTGAAATCAAAGCAATTAAAAATGATGAACAGGAAATGTGGATGCACAAAATCGGGAATGAAGAAATAATGCAGAAATCAAAATTGGATTTATATTTTTTTCTTTCAATTTTCTAAAAACAAACTAAACTAATCTAAAATGCAAACAGAAAGGAGAAGAGGTAGAGAAGAAGAAAGAAGGGGAAGAAAGAAATCACTTACCATGGATGAGGTTGAGAGGAGAGGTGGCCTCCACCATGTGCATTGCCGCCAGTTTGCAAGATTCCACCGGAGAAGAAGGAAAGAGGAAAGAAAGAAGAAGAGAAGGGAATAGAGGGAAGGAAGAGAGAAGGGGGAAATCCGGATGGGAGAGAAGGGGAAGGAAAGAGAGAAGCTTGCGTAATGAGAGGAGACGCTCCTCTTCTCTACTTCATTGAGTTTAGAAAAAAAGAGTTTGTTAAGTGGTTACATGATTTTTCCATAGACCCCTTAATTTTTGAAAATTCTTCAAAAGAAGCCTCCTAAAAAAACTATTCCCTAATGCACTAATTCTTACTTTATTTAGCCAAACTACTATAGCTATTTTTCTAAAAAGCTTTTTCCACTTTATTTTTCTAACCTAACCTACTAAGTTGATTGTAAATGATAAACTTTGAAATAAATCGCAAAATAAACTCATTTTTCAAGCATTTTCCGTATTTTATTCTTTTCGTACATTTTCTCAAAACTAACCATAAACTCAGGATTTTAATGTGATTTTATACCAAATCATGCATAGTTTAATATGAGTTAAACCCTAAAATGTATGCATGATCAATAACCTTTTGCATAACTATACTCTGCTTTATAATAGCGAGAGGTTCATAAATTCTAAGAGCTAAATCCAGATCCATATAACCCAAAGTGAATAAAACTATCTCTTTCTAATCTGAGAAATTAGATTCGTCTAAAATGAGGATGTTACTAGAATCATCAATGATGAAAGAACCTGGTAAGGCAATTCAACACTGTACTTTGGGTACGAACATGCTTCATGGGCTAGTATACACATCTATTTTTATACCCTGTGTAAATTTGGAACACAATGACCTACCCTTGGGTAGAATCATTGTTTCATAAAGTCACACACAATCATAATACCGAATTTTAACACGGTTCAAAGAATCCACAATCAATACAACTCAGATCACTTTGGTGATTGCATGAGTCAGTTGATCGAGAACATTTATCGTAAACATATTCATATTATGGAGCATTGATGTCTTCTTTTAAATCGTTGTAATTTTGAAAAGATTTTTAAATGTAAAACATGTGAAAACCAGACATCAAATAATAAAAACCGGTTCTCACTAGTGGATGAGACCGGGTCGAACTCAGGGAACGGGAATATATCGTATTCAAGCACACAAATCTAAACTAATCTTTATTGGCGAATTATTGAAATATAAAATGTTTCAGAAGAGTAAAACAACTAACTATTACAACAAATGAATACCCTTCGCAGAGGGCGTAAAGTGCAATATTTACAAACCCAATTAAAATTCCTAATTCTAAAAATAAAAGCAAAAATATTCTATTCTTGTGCTTCCTCGTGTCAAGTAATCACTCCCACTCCAGTCTGATTCTATCCTGCACAAATCAAATGAACACGAGCAGTACCAGAGATAGAGATTGAAATAGAAATTATATGAAACAAAGTACACTTAAAAAAAAAATTATGAAAGATATCATGAAAGGAAACTGATGACAATTAAGACTATATTAAACTAATGACAATTAACTAATTACTTCTAAGACTAAAAGTAGTATTACAAACTAACTAACATCAAATTTTTTTTTACTAAGTAAACTAATTACTAATTGGCTAGATATTCTAATTACAAAGTACTTGTCATTGCTAATTAGTTCAAATCAACTAATTAAGCCTAATTTCAAAACATCTAAGTAAATGTATTAACTAATCAGCTAGTAGCATATGTTCAAAAAGTTTAATTCAAAACAGACAGTTAACTAATGCCAAAGATCAATCAAACAAACTTTAGACAGTAAGCACCAAAGATTAGGAAACAACTACATTTGCTGGAAAACATTTTTTTTTCAAAATAATTCTTTGCCGTGCAAATGAAAAAAAAAAAAAAAGCAATCAGGACAATTGTGTTGTAAAAACAAACTCTGAAAATTTAAAAAAAACACATTATTGTAGCAGAGAATTTTCAGAATTGAATCAAAATCCACAACCTCACACAGGTGATTTCGGTTCCCACCGTGGTTCAGGGAGCTGAACCACCAGAATTTCCAGCGAATCCTCCTGTTTCACAACATCCGATCGATCTATGGTTCAGGTAACTCAAATGAAATCTCAATATCCTCCACCGGAACTCTCAACAGCCTACCGGAACTCTCAACATCTTCCACCGGAACTCTTCAACATCTTCCACCGGAACTCTTCACAGCCCACCGGAACTCTTCAACAGCCGTGAAATGAATTTGACGACAACTCAAATGAAAGTGCCTCTTTCACATTTTCACGATAAATGTGATGTGAATCCGGCTACATCAGAGGATTTCAACTATCAATCAAAGAACAAAGAGATTATGATCGACTGGATTTGATCCAGTTCTCTGATTGATAGTTAGAAATCAATTTAATAAGCTTTGAAAATAATGATCGCCGGAAAAATTGAGAATCGATTCAGATGATCGATCAAAATTCTGTAGAAATTTGTTGAAATCCGGCGGTAGATTTCAGATCAGTTCCTATAGAAATATTGAAATCCACCGATTGCTGAAACAATTTTTTTCCTTTAATGTTTTAAATCTGATGTTTTATCAAGACTTCAGATCTAAGAAAACCGGAAAGGCTACAGGAGTTCTGAGTTTCATCGGCAATTTTTTTCTTCTTTATTTATTTATTTATTTATTTATTTATGCAGAACCGATTCATGTAACTACAAATTAAAAATTTTATGAAACAAAAACCGTAAATCAAAACATATTTCTTTTAATATGAACTATGAATGCTTAACAGAAATTAAAATGAAAATTCATAAAGAAGAAGAAGAAGAAGAAGAAGAAGAAGAGAAAAAGAAGAAGAAGAAGAAGAACTTACCGAATTGGAATGGTTAGAAGAGAGGTTGGAATCCTCTCTCTTGCTTCAGCCGTTGTCGGAATTCTCCACCGGAAAGAGGATGAGAAAAAGAGGGGAAAATAGGGAGAAGAAGAAGAAGAGGTAAGAAGAGGTGGAGAGGAAGGGGAAGAAGAGAGGGCTTGGGCAAAAGAGAGAAGACAAGCCTCCCTTCCCCCTATGTATGATATTTATAATTTTTAACTTTTCTCCATAAGTCCCTCTTCTTTGTAAAATTGTATTTCAAAAACCTCTCTTCAAAAAGTTATTTACAAAACAACTCAAAATGACTATGTTTTAGACAATACAAAACTAAGTCTATTTTAACTCTAATTTTTTTATGATTTTCAAAAACTAAACTACTACAATTATGTCAAATACTAAAATAGGCATTAAAATGTAAAATAAAAGTATTTTTCATGCATTTTCTATTTTTAAATCATTTTAGCACATTTACTCGAAACTAACATAAAATTGGGTTTTTAAATCATTTTCTCATGAAATCATGCATATTTTTATATGAAATATCCCTAAAATATATGCATGATCAAATACCCCCATGCTTATGTTTTGCTAGTCCTCGAGCAAACTAGAAAAAATGCACGAAATCAAACTATCACCTAACTCACTTTCGTAGGAATCACGGTTGCATTTAGCTCATGCAACAAGCCCTTTCAACCCCTGAGTTACCCCAGTGGACGAGTAAGGTCTCGTGAGGGTTTGCAGTGATGCTACCCACAAACTTCTCTGTCATGTATGCATAATATTACACATCCTCATAAGCAGTAGGTAATTAAAGACTTTATTTTCACAAATATTTCCTATTATTTCAAAATCAAAACATAATTAGAGTCTTTTATATACCACCACAGAAAAAGAATTTCTTTCACTTTTCTAAATATCACAATTATTTATGTTTAATTCTTAGAAAATCCAATAAAAACATATTATTATTTACTTATCCTCACTCATATGTTTTCTGCACAGGTTTTCTCAATCGCACTTCTAAGCACTGAACTTTTCTTTCTTTTTAAGCTCTTTTCTCTCTCTTTTTTCTTTTCACACTTTTTCTTTTTGCGCACTTATTTTTCTCATATAGCTTGCGTGTGGTTTGCTTTTATGCCTTGTGCAATATCAATATCTTTTATACTTTTTCAATACATACAAAAAGATATCAACTAAGACATAAAAGTGACTTCCTTCATTCACCTTTATAACATGAGAATCAAACATTTCAACTTGTATCTGTTCTCAGTTACTTAGGATCACGAAGTTTTCCACTCTCCTTTTCGAAAATGGAATTAAAAGTTTCAACTTACATCTAAGTTCCATCTACTAAGGATTGTGGAATTATCTAAACAACCTAACGCATGCTATTTTTTTTTTTCTTTTGAGCTCATTTTTATGCTTTTGTTCATTTGCTTAGTTTTTCAAAAATAGAACTGTGCATATTCATATTTATGATTCAAAATAAACTCTAACATGTATCTATCATCATTTTCTCGAAATCCGCATAAACAACCATAATTTTTAGATCTATGTCAGAAAAAATTTTCCGTGGGGCTTAAAAATCCTCTAAGAATATCAGATTTGAAATAGCATTCATATAAGTTCAAACTCTTTCTTTAAAAACCTACTTTTCATGAGAGATATGTAAACATGTGCAAGAACGTAAACAGAAATATCAAGGTGTGCAAACTACACCCTCCCCCATGCTTGAATGACACTGTCCCAGTGGCACTCCCCCATGCTTATATGAAACTACATGAATGCACATGAGAGGAAATAAATGAGGGAAAAGAGTAGAATGACCTGACATGAATTAAAAATGCACGTTCTATGAATGTAATGAATGTAATGAATGCAATACATACATGACAAAACATAAAACCATGACTGAAACAAAAACAACATGAAAAACTCATGAAAAAGTAAAAACAAAATAAAATCTATAAATTCTAAGCAAATCTAATAATATACAAGATATGGGTTGCCTCCCATAAAGCGCTAAGTTTCACGTCCCCAGCCAGACGGATCCCTGGAAAAACCTTCATCGTCCATGAGATCAATGGACATGAAGTCAGACTCAACCGGGCTCTATATAGAATAGAGTGTCATCTGTGACACTATGCACTTTGTTTCCATCCCGTCTACCTTTAACTGTAGGATCATAACTCTCTCGACCTGAAGAACAGAGATTAGTCTCATCTGAGAGACTGGTCAAGAATCGAGAGTCTTGGACCGACCGAGTATCAATGAATGCTACTTCAGACAAGTGGTGAATATGATCAGGCTTGACTTGGTCAAGCACCTTCTGCATCTGCACTTCTTGCTTACTCAAAACGATTGGTGATCCTAAAGGCTGAGAAAATGGGGCTTTATATGATGAAAATGTATGCTGTGAGTAAAGCCCCTTCTGTTGAGGTATCATAGAGATCGACTCGTCAGTAGAAATGATATGAGGTTCATGAGTCGATTCCTGAGTGGAGTGACACGCCTTCCCATACTGAAGGGATGTAACAGATTTGACTAGCTCATGATGTGAATCGGTGGGTTGCAAGTCAAATGACATGGAATCATCTCCCTTAGAGACAACAGACTGACTATGAAGGTTCCCCTGGCTTTGCCTACTGAAAGTCTCAACCAACTGTCCCATTTGAATCTCTAGCTTGGCTATTGACTACGTATGGGAACTCAAAACTTGTAATATCCTATCTTGGAAGGATTGACTAAATGAAGGCTCATGAGGATGGGGTTGAGTATAAGCATGTTGGGCTGGGGGATGAACCTGCGGAAAAATGGGGTGCGAGTAACCTTGTGAAGGGTTACTGGGTCTATACTGTGTCTGGGAAGGCTGATGGGATAGAGGAATAAACTGGTTTCGCCAACCTGGGTTATATGAGGGTGTAAATGAATCATGCATGGTTTTAGCGAAACCTTAGGCAGCATTCACCTGCTCCTGAACGAATTCAGGATATAATGGCGCTGCCGGACAATCTGAAACACAGTGTGCAGGGCTAGCACATAGCTCGCACACTCTTTCTACTAGACTTCTCGAAGAATTGGCTAGGAATTGATCTAACTTCCTAGTCAACTGGTCAACCTTGGTACGCAATTCTAACTCGGACCCAACTTTGGAAATCCCAACTTTCCTAGGACCACTAGACAGAGATGTAGTCCTATCGAGCCGTGAAGACAAGGTATGATGCATCGTGTTTTCACTCAAGGTCTCGAATAGAGACCATGCCTCGTCCTCACTCTTGAGCATAAAAGTGCCCCCACAAGATGAATCCACTATTTGCCTGTCCTTCTCGGTCAGGCCATCGTAAAAATACTGCACCAGTTGCCAACGAGGCACCTGGTGGTGGGGACATTTGCGGAGAAGATCTTTCATTCTCTCCCAAGTCTCGTAGAATTGTTCTCCCTCAATCTGCGAGAAACTGATTATGTCTTTACGAAACTGATTCGTCTTACCAATTGGGAAGTATTTTTTTAAGAAATTCGCATTGCATTCCTTCCCAAGTGGTAATCTGAACCGTATCGAGAGCCTTTAGCCAATGTTTAGCTTTATCTTTGAGAGAGAACGGAAACAACGTCGACCTCAATGCGTCATCTCCAAAATTGTTGATCCGCACTGTCGAGCAGATCTCCAGAAAATCATCAATATGACTATATGGGTCTTCGTTGCTTAGGCCATGAAATGATGGTAACATTTGAATGATACTGGCCTTTATTTCAAATTGATTGGCTCCTACATCAGGTCTCGTGATGCAGGAGGTGAGAGTGTATATGGTGGGCATGAAGTACTCCTTAAGGGTACGGAACAACGACCGAGTTTCGGCCATGGTGATAAGATGAGGAGTTCTCCTAACAAGAAACTCATAACTCAATTAGCTCGGGTCGAGTGATCGTTGCCTGTGCATACACCTTGAAGTAGACCGGTGTAACACTCGTCCTAATTTTGGGTTTTCTACCTAACTAACGCACTAAGCGGCCAAACCACGCAAACCAAAAAGCGAGTAAACTAAAAACAACAAAAACTAAACAAACACCATGCAGTTACACATAATAGAGATTATGCAAAGAAATATAAAAACTATGTGTACGGTACCAATCGTACACAGTCACCTCTAAGGGGTTCCTAGTAGGTGGGCTGTGCAGAAAAGTAAGCTCTTCTCTAAGATATGCACATACGTGGTTCTAAACCTAAATGCAACACAAACACTAGGCAATAAAGTGAATACTAATATTACGCCGTTCCCCGACAACGGCGCCAAAAATTTGATGTCTTCTTTTAAATCATTGTAATTTTGAAAAGATTTTTAAATGTAAAACATGTGAAAACCAGACATCAAATAATAAAAACCGGTTCTCACTAGTGGATGAGACCGGGTCGAACTCAAGGAACGGGAATATATCGTATTCAAGCACACAAATCTAAACTAATCTTTATTGCCGAATTATTGAAATATAAAATGTTTCAAAAGAGTAAAACAACTAAGTATTACAACAAATGAATACCCTTCGCAGAGGGCGTAAAGTGCAATATTTACAAACCCAATTAAAATTCCTAATTCTAAAAATAAAAGCAAAAATATTCTATTCTTGTGCTTCCTCGTGTCAAGTAATCACTCCCACTCCAGTCTGATTCTATCCTGCACAAATCAAATGAACACGAGCAGTACCAGAGATAGAGATTGAAATAGAAATTATATGAAACAAAGTACACTTAAAAAAAAAATTATGAAAGATATCATGAAAGGAAACTGATGACAATTAAGACTATATTAAACTAATGACAATTAACTAATTACTTCTAAGACTAAAAGTAGTATTACAAACTAACTAACATCAAATTTTTTTTTACTAAGTAAACTAATTACTAATTGGCTAGCTATTCTAATTACAAAGTACTTGTCATTGCTAATTAGTTCAAATCAACTAATTAAGCCTAATTTCAAAACATCTAAGTAAATGTATTAACTAATCAGCTAGTAGCATATGTTCAAAAATCAGAAATCACTAGTTTAATTCAAAACAGACAGTTAACTAATGCCAAAGATCAATCAAACAAACTTTAGACAGTAAGCACCAAAGATTAGGAAACAACTACATTTGCTGGAAAACATTTTTTTTTCAAAATAATTCTTTGCCGTGCAAATGAAAAAAAAAAAAAAGCAATCAGGACAATTGTGTTGTAAAAACAAACTCTGAAAATTTAAAAAAAACACATTATCGTAGCAGGGAATTTTCAGAATTGAATCAAAATCCACAACCTCACACAGGTGATTTCGGTTCCCACCGTGGTTCAGGGAGCTGAACCACCAGAATTTCCGGCGAATCCTCCTGTTTCACAACATCCGATCGATCTGTGGTTCAGGTAACTCAAATGAAATCTCAATATCCTCCACCGGAACTCTCAACAGCCTACCCGAACTCTCAACATCTTCCACCGGAACTCTTCAACATCTTCCACCGGAACTCTTCACAGCCCACCGGAACTCTTCAACAGCCGTGAAATGAATTTCACGGCAACTCAAATGAAAGTGCCTCTTTCACATTTTCACGATAAATGTGATGTGAATCCGTCTACATCAGAGGATTTCAACTATCAATCAAAGAACAAAGAGATTATGATCGACTGGATTTGATCCAGTTCTCTGATTGATAGTTAGAAATCAATTTAATAAGCTTTGAAAATAATGATCGCCGGAAAAATTGAGAATCGATCCAGATGATCGATCAAAATTCTGTAGAAATTTGTTGAAATCCGGCGGTAGATTTCAGATCAGTTCCTATAGAAATATTGAAATCCACCGATTGCTGAAACAATTTTTTTCCTTTAATGTTTTAAATCTGATGTTTTATCAAGACTTCAGATCTAAGAAAACCGGAAAGGCTACAGGAGTTCTGAGTTTCATCGACAATTTTTTTCTTCTTTTATTTATTTATTTATGCAGAACCGATTCATGTAACTACAAATTAAAAATTTTATGAAACAAAAACCGTAAATCAAAACATATTTCTTTTAATATGAACTATGAATGCTTAACAGAAATCAAAATGAAAATTCATAAAGAAGAAGAAGAAGAAGAAGAAGAATAAGAACTTACCGAATTGGAATGGTTAGAAGAGAGGTTGGAATCCTCTCTCTTGCTTCAGCCGTTGTCGAAATTCTCCACCGGAAAGAGGATAAGAAAAAGAGGGGAAAATAGGGAGAAGAAGAAGAAGAGGTAAGAAGAGGTGGAGAGGAAGGGGAAGAAGAGAGGGCTTGGGCAAAAGAGAGAAGACAAGCCTCCCTTCCCCCTACGTATGATATTTATAATTTTTAACTTTTCTCCATAAGTCCCTCTTCTTTGTAAAATTGTATTTCAAAAACCTCTCTTCAAAAAGTTATTTACAAAACAACTCAAAATGACTATGTTTTAGACAATACAAAACTAAGTCTATTTTAACTATAATTTTTTTATGATTTTCAAAAACTAAACTACTACAATTATGTCAAATACTAAAATAGGCATTAAAATGTAAAATAAAACTATTTTTCATGCATTTTCTATTTTTAAATCATTTTAGCACATTTACTCGAAACTAACATAAAATTGGGTTTTCAAATCATTTTCTCATGAAATCATGCATATTTTTATATGAAATATCCCTAAAATATATGCATGATCAAGCATGCCCATGCACACATGATAATGCATGTATATTCATGATAAATTATACATTATATCATAAAAAATACATGTTTACGCTTCAACTTATATGGATAAATAAATTTTAATGAAATACATCATAAATGTCATGAATTTAGTCATAATTTATGATTAAATATCATGCATAACTTTAAATAATCAAGTGTATGTAAAAAGTCATGCTTTCATGATAAAAACAACTTATAAAGCATGAAAAAATAACAAAACATGCTTTTTTGGATAAAACCAAGGATCCTCATATTGGAATCGATTCAAAACTACTCTGAACTGATCTAAAACGACCCCAAATCGGTCAACTAAGGAACTGAAACTTTCCCAGAACTAACGAACCAGTCCAAAACATTACAAAAAGCCTATAATCCCTGAAAACTAAATAAAAAAATCTCTATTCTTTTCGTGATTGATGAAAACAGGATCTCCACATTCCAAAACCCATGGGAAATTGATAAGAACTGGTCAAAAATGGCTCTGAACTGGTCCCGAAATATGTCGTATCAATCATAGAACTGGTTCAAGTGTCAATAGTGCATGGACTCCTTTGTCAGATCAGATCTGATCCAAACTAGATCCAGTTCAAATGGATCCTGGGTCAGATCCCCAGTTTGAATCTAATTTGGATCTAGACTCATAATGATCGGGTCATGGGTTGGATCCCATGATCCAAACCCATCCGAATCTAGATCCGAAACAAATTTAGGTCAAATCTGGACCCTGAAACCTGTCCAGATCTGGACCCAATCCAAATAGGACCAAGGTCAGATTCAGACCTCAATCCAATCCTGATCTCGATCCGGTCCATGCAGGACTTGAGTCGGATCCAGTAACCTAACTTGGTCCAGACCCGAACCCAATCCAAACAGGACCCGAGTTGGATCCGAACCACGTCCTGATCCATCTCGGTCTGACCCAAACTCGAAACTCAATTGGATCATGCTCTGGTCAGTACAGATCAGACCTAGAACCATAAATGGGTCTGGGTCAGATATGGTTCACCGAGTATAAGTCTGACCCACACAATGGGTCTAGACCCGACCCAACCCATATCTAGAACCTCAAATGGATCTGGGTTAGATCTAGATTCAACTCCCAATCTAAAGACGAACCAGATCCGTAATGGATCTGGTTTTAATCCAGATCCTGGGTCCAACAAAACCAGATCAGACCCGAAACCCAAATGGGTCTGGGTTCGATCCGGGCAGCAGGTACAGACTTGATCTACCCGATCGGTAACAGATCTAGGTCTGGATCAGGGCCTGTCTAAAAAACAAGTCCAATACCCAATCCATACAGATCAGGTTTTGGATCAGGCTACTCGTCGGGTCGGGTTCACATCCAGACTTGACCCGCATAGGAACATAAACATGATAAAACTGAAAGTTTTTGGTTTTTGAGAAACTGACTCAGAAATAGAAGACCACCACCACGTCGCCCCCACGATCGCGCCGGACTTTGGCCAGCCACCGACACCGATGATATTGCTGGACACCCCACAGTGCATTCTATCTCTAGCGAGTGCTCCCTACCGATGCTAGCGATGATACATATGGCGTCCCTCAACATCTCCATTTGAGATCTTCCTCGTCTACCACTGATGAAGACAAAGACAAAAACGAAGATAGAGACAACCATCGGTCTGCTAATGGCGACAGTTCTACCGACGATGGTGATGACCAACCCCCCGCCCCCGGCGACATCAACCCTCCACCAGCAGTCGCTAACAAAGGTAAGATAAAAAAAGGTTTTTTTTTTAATATGCGTCTGCCGCCGGGGCTGCTGTTGCCACCGGTTGCTAGTCGAAGCTGTTGTACTTCCTAAGGGAGGTGTCCAAGAGGTTGAAGGACAAGAAGTGGTACCCGATCTCATCTCTCAAGGGAGACTTTTGAGCCACCTATAGGATGAAGCTTGAGCACGCATCCATCATCCATTAGGCGAAGCAAGTTATATGTTACCCCCCCAAACAGGGTCGGTAGCTCCATCTCATGTTCGGGGGTTCCCAAAGAGCGCCATGTATAAGATGCAGACCGGCTAGTATCCCCATGTGTGTCCGCATCACATAGCATCGTAATTTGGTGTCGTCGCAAAGACTTAAGTACCCTTTACCGCCATTCTCTTCCTCTTCCTGGAACAGACATAAATGCCCTCCATCTAGAAAACTGAGTCGGCGGTTCGTGAAAAGGACAAAACTGCCCTCCATCGTTATCGCACCAAAATTTTCAACAAAGTTTGCGTATGTAGCAAGCTGTATGTTGTAGGATTTAAATAGTTCAAAACAATCCTTTCTCGCCCTAAGCAGAAAACTCTACCGGAGCATACTTTGCCTTCATCCGTTGTCGCCGGATCATCCGTTGCCTTCTTCTGTTGCCGCAGGAGCATCCTTTCCTTTACTCTGCTACCGCCAGAGCATCCATTTTTGTCTTACGCGCAGTCGCAGCATTGTTGCCACCATCTGTTGTGTATACGTTCTTACTGTTTCTTATTCTACAGTTGGAATATCCAAAATCCTATCATTTCGGTGAGTTTCGTGTAAGGTTTCGTTATGCAATCTGAAGGTTGCTTCTTATGCAACGATTTGTAAGTTTGAATCAGCGACAATTTATACATTCAAAGCAATAGCGATGTGTGTTTATTAAGATACCTCGATTTGTACATAAGTTTGCTAAATCTTACAATGATGTGTACTTATGAATCCAAATATTGCGATGATTTGTAATCATGATGATCGTTTAATATGTTGTGCAGGTTAGCAATGTTTGTGGCTCAACAGAGAAGAAATACCCTGTCGTTCTATGTGTTTTGTATTTGAGAAATGATCCGCCAGTCTCATCTATCTAAGGTTTTTGAAAGGTACCAAAATATACTTAAGATTGAGAATGATAAAGACAGGGAAAAAGCGTTGGAATTGTATTATGCGGAGGATTATCCATCAGATATCGAGGCTGCGGACCAAAGGAAGAATGTTGAAGAACTAAAGATGCAGAACAAGGATCACCAAGAGAATGCAAAGCAAAGAAATAAGGAGGAGAATGAAAAGAAAAGGCAAAGGAAGAAGGCCGAGGAGAGGGAAAGGCAAAAAAAGAATGAGGAGGAGAGAGAAAGGGAATTGAACAATCTAATGGAGGATGCTAAGACAGAAATGCACAAGCTGTTGTTGGAGCATATAGCAATGCGAAACAGGGTAAAGCTACTGAAGGAGGCGAAGGCAATTGAATAAGGAGGAGGAAGGGAAGGAACGGAATAAGCTTCAGGATGAGGAAGAAAAGGAAAGGCGAAGGAGGGAGAAGGAGTTTGAGGAAGGGAAGGAAATGCAAATAAAGGAGAAGGAGGATGAGGAAAAGAAGGAAAGGCAAAGGCAAGAGAAAGAGAATGAGGAAAAGAAGGAAAGAGAAATGAAGGAGAAGGAGGAGGAGGAAGAAAAAGAAAGAGAAAGGAAGAAGCAGGAGGAGGAAGTGGAGGAAAGACGGAAACAACTTGAGGAAGAGAAAGAAAGGCGGCGGAAGGAGAAGGAGGACGAGAAAAAGAAGGAAAGAGAAAGGAAGGAGAAGGTGGAGGAGGAAGAGAAGAAAAGGGAAAAGCAGTGGGAGACAGTGGACCAACTAGAAAGGCCTAGGTTGGAGGGATTGGTTGAACAGGAGAAAAGTGCGACCAAGGTAAATAAATTCGTCCTGTCTGTGAAGATTTAATAATATGTTTAGCGATTTTGGTATAGTGATTACTGTGTTAGGTATTAATATGTATAGCGATTACTGTGATAGTGTGTGTGCAACCAATATTATTTATAGCGATTAGTAGAATATTATTTATAAGTACAAATGATACTAATTTACAATTTGTAGGAATAATATGCTATTGTGTGTTATAGGGAGGTCACAAGAGAAGTAGAGCACCAGGTGAAAAGCTCGAAGGTCGGTGTCAGTGGCCTGTAGTTCTGTCGTGGTATGGTCAACTGAGTGCATATCAGAAGGACCGATTATGAAATATGCACTTCGGTGGCCTTTTGGACCAGCAATATTTTGAAACTTGTTGGAATACCATGACCCACCTGGTAAATAAGTGGAATGATAAGACGAACACATTCCAGTTTGATTCTTTTGAGATCACGATGACTCTAGAAGATGTGACGAGGATCACTGGCCTTAAGTGTGATGGCAGTGCGTCCTATTACGGCATTCAAACTATAACGCAAGGGAAAAATGCACAGCCCTTCTAGGAATGTCGATGGACGAATGGAGTCAATGTACTTCTGGTGGAATCAATTTCACATCAATGAAAGTCTCATCTTTTCGTAATAAATGGGAAGGCCGCTCCGCTACTTGTGCATCTTAAATAGCTAACCAAGAGTTGTGCGGCTTCCTTCTTTATTTTTTTTGGTCTTACTTTATTTTTTGATTGTTCTGGTTCGAGAATAAGTTACATGTGACTGCAGTACCTGAAAGACTTAGACAAAGTCGACAACTATGCATGGGATGCTACTATGCTCGCACACTTATACAGTCAACTCTACCGTGCGAGTAAGGGTACGAAAACAGTCGGGGGATTTTGGTCATTTGTTCAGGTATTTGTTTATTACATACTTAGTAATTGTAGACTAAGCTCATTGAAGGTTGTAGTGTTACTAATATATGGTTTTTGTTAGGCTTGGGCGTGGGAACATATTATCCCATTGCGTCCATATTGTGGCTCTGCGATTTGTGGTTTTCCAATGATCGGTCGCTGGGCTAGAATAAATGTCAGTTCATAATGCTAAGTCCATTTTAGATGAACTGCAACTAAATGAGGTAAACGTTCTAAAATTGTTTACAATTGGGTCAACATTTATCATTTAGTATTATAAATCGTTGTAATGTTTAACATTATTAAGTAATCATCGCTGTAGGATTTTGTCTTCCGTAGTACATATCGTTGTCGCCATATCATTCTCAAGTAAATTGTAATATATTTGTCACTCGTTATTAAAAAGAATTACGAATATACAGGTTTTGTGGAGACCGTATGAAGATGGGGAGGACGATGACCAAGACGTTGTTGCAGAGGCTGCTAGATTGTCTGACCGAGATTTGTGGCTGTTTTGCAATTATGAAGCCGAGTTGCATCATGGTAGTCAAGTTCTTCTACAATCTGGCTTGGGGCAGTCTATCCCAAATAAGTCTTTGGAAGTGAGAAAGAAGATGAATAGTGGTGAGGGCAGGAACATGAATTGGCGCGAACGCTACAGGGATGAATTATTAATTTGGAACACAGGTGGTGTATGTGCCGTATCGTATGATTATAAAAGACGACAATTTGATCCTTTCTATTTCCAAAGGTATTGGGAACCTATGCGGCAAAATCTGGAGATTGAGAAAATTGGAAACTCATGCCTCCCAACTACCCCCTTTCATGTTATATCCCAGCATCTACAACCCGTCCGTTGTCTCCCTTCAGTTACAACAACGATTCCATCAGTAATAAATCGCGATGAAGAGCGAACACTTGCTACAAAAGAGAACGTTGTCTCCGCTGCAAGGTTCGAACTGATAAAGAGGGAGAATAAGAAATTAAGGACAGATGTAAGCAATATGGGGAGACAATTAAACTCAGTGCTAGAGATGATGATCAGTTTTTTTAATAAGATGGACGCAACCAAGGGGCCACCCAGGATAGACAGTCCACCAAGAAAAAGAAAGAGATGAGTCTATCATATTTCATCTGATTCGTCAAGTGCCACGAAATAAACCCTAGGTATTCTTTTTTATCACGATAGGTATTTGTTGTAATTCTATAAGTAATTGTCGCAACGTGACATTCTTTTATTGTTTAATTCTTTTTTATTACAACTAACAGACATGTTTCGTCTATGGATCTCGTAAATAAATAAACTATAATCGAAAATAGATGTCTATTGTTTAGAAATTGTGGCATTGCCTAACCTCCTTGATTGAATGAAAATCGCAATATAACTCGCAATATAACTCGTCGTTTTTGAATGAAAATCGCAGAACACATGCGATTTATGCAGTCAACAAGGTCCCGTAATCGACGTTAGGAAATGATTAAGGTCAACATCGATATAATAGATCATTTTTGTTCAGCAATCGTTGTATTTGTCTCCGCCTTGATAGAAAATCGCAAAAAAGATTTGTGATGTATGCCGTGAACAATAATTGAACAAGTTCTGACGGCGTAAATGATAACAGTCATTAGCAACACGAAAAGTTTGATGCTTAGAAATCGCTATAGTTATTTGTTGTAATTCTATAAGTAATTGTCGTAACGTGACGATTGAATGAAAATCGCAATATAACTCATCGTTTTTGAATAAAAATCACAATAGATGTCTGATTGGCACGAGTAATATTGTTCACAAATCGCAATATAACTCATCGTTTTTGAATGAAAATCGCAGAACACCTGTGATTTATGCGGTCAACAAGGTCCTGTAATCGACGTTAGGAAACGATTAAGGTCAGCATCGATATAATAGATCATTTCTTTTCAGCAATCGCTGTATTTGTCTCCACCTTGATAGAAAATCGCAAAAAGGATTTGCGATGTATGCCGTGAACAATAATTGAACAAGTTCTGACGGCGTAAATGATAACAGTCATTAGCGACACAAAAAGTTTGATGCTCAGAAATCGCTAGTGATGATCATCAATAAATTCAAATCGCGCAATAGGTTGTCGCCCAATAGCGGTACGATATGGTTCCTGCTCAGAAATCGCTTATTTGCAGAGACACCTTAAAAGCAAACCGCGAAATAGGATTGCAATTCATGAGGTCAACAACGCCTTATAATATTCGGCTTTCATAAACGAAGTCATCGGTAAGAAGATTTTGTTAATCGCAAATGGCAGTATTGCTGAACAACGTGCACAAAGCATTAATCGAGGTCATAAGGCATTCTCATCGAATCATCATACTACTGACATGCCTCGCATGTTCTAGAGTACACTAGGAGGAAAGGGATATAAGTCATCAACAGGCTGGCCATGTAGAAAATAGAACGTCTGTTGTTTAGAAATCGCAATTTTCCTCGTCGCCAATAAATAAAAATTGCAAAACTCATACGCGATTAATGGATCCAAAAATGACTCCATTAGCTCAACCTCCTTGATTGCGACGTATATTGTCAACAATCGTTGTACACGTTAATTTCAATTGTATGCAATTAAGAAAGGTGACTAATGTTTGGCCGAGTAATAGGTTAGTGATTCATGCAACTGCCAATGGCTTGTAATAATCGCCCTTTGTAAACGGTGTAAGTCAACATCGATTTGCGATGTATGCGGACAACAAGACGGAACAATTTTGCCGTGTTAAATGATAATAGTCTAAAGCGATAATGAACGTTTGTTGTTAAAAAATCAATAAGGAAAGTATGTGGCATGAATATATCGATGTATCCATATATGATAATCAATACAATAATCGTCAAAGATTATACATACCTGGACACCGGGTTTGGTCGGGTCGGGTGAATCTCCCACTCAACTATTGTTATAATATGCAGTCGAAATGATGTTTTTTTATTTATTTAAAATGCAATCAATTAATTTGTGGGCGGTTTTCGAAAAAGGGCGGTATGTGAAACGACGTTTCCTTTATATTTGACTGACGACGTTGATTTCGTAGCTGCATCGTAAAGGTGTCATCGATATCTTTATCCAGGCATGGCGCCGAAGAAGAGGGCGATGGGAGCAATACGACCAGGCATGGTGCCGAAGAAGAGGAAGATGGGAGCAATACGACCAGGCATGGCTCTGCAGAAGAAGACAACCACATCCACAGGACCAGCACTAGCGCTTAAGGCGTATATTTTTTGAACCTCGTGACCGGTTTAGGCAACATTTGCCTTTTTATGTCGTATATTTGATTTGTATTGTTTACTGTAGAAAATAATTTCAATGTCGATTTCTGAATACTATGCTGATGGTGCACTTAGTGTAACATCCACAGACAAGGGTGGGCGACAACGCCCTAAAGAATTTAAAAAGAACATCAATCAGATGCAAGATGAATTTGCAGACATGAACACTATCAGTAATTTTGTATGTATTTAACCACTATCATTTTCTAGGTCATCGGTTTGTATGTTTTGAAGTTCGTAAATTTTTGCAACCAGACAATGTGTGATTTCATCAATTATATTCAAATCAACGCAACAAGCAATACCGTACGCATCATCACCCCTTATTTCATAGTATGTTTGTTCTACTATTGTTTTATTTGCTTTTATGACTTACTCACGTTTCTTGGTGGTTAAACCTTACTATTTCGTGCAACAAACATACGTCCGACGAAAGCCATACACCAGTGGATTCGTAGATGCACTACCTTGTTGGAATACTGATGATCACTGCGTAGACTTTTTGAATTTTGAAAAGGTAAGTGAACAAACCTCTTCTACAAAATATTGTATCGATTCGTCATCACGATATGTCTATGGATTTATAAAATATTGTATCGATTCGCAGATGTTACTTCCTACACTCTAGCAAAATCCTGAACATTGGGTCTTATACGAGATGAATTTACGAGAAAAACAACTATGATGCTACAACTCATTGGACTGCCACAGTGGTGTAGAACGTGACGCTATGCATTTGGTAAGCTTCTGTCAATAGGTGAATCATAGTTATTTGCGGTGGACCGGATTTTACTATATTCTCCATTTATCACATGCGGGATTCCTAAATGACCTTTTAGGTGTCGACATTGCCAAGTGGATGTTGCTTTGTGTTGACGATGCTCCTTTACAAACTAATGGGGTCGATTGTGGCATATTTGTATTGAAGCATATTGAAGCAATATACAATGGAGAAGAACCTTGTTTCGACAATGTATGAGCTTTGTATCCGCTGTTATTGGGGAATCCTTTTATATATTGGTTTCACATTACATATTTTGTTGCATAAAGATATACCGAAAGTACGCGACGAACTATGCCGAAATTTGATTGAGTTTAAAAAGTCGACAGACATAAATAATTAGCCAACAAGACTACTTACAAAGGAAACGAACGACACGATCTACAAAAGTTTACAAGGATGTAAATAGATTTGTAACAGATTTTGGAGACTGTCTACACCAATTTTCGTAGGCAAATTTTGTAAGACTACAAATTTTATAAATTTGTCTCCATTGAAATATAATTTGAACTTTACTAAGCACGCTTGTAAATCGTTGTACTGCTTCATCTACGACAATTAAATAGTAACGAAAAATAGTTTTGTGTTGTATGTGGTGAACCAATGCTAGTAATGCTGCTCTTCAGTAATTAGAAATACTGCACAACGAAAGATATTTTGTTGTTGTTCTAAAATCTTTGTATAACTCACACTCTATGAACGAAAATCGCTGAAATAACTTTCTGCTTTATGTGGTCCACAAAGGCACGTAATGTTCGCCTTTAACAAATGACGAAGTAATTATCGATAAGAAAGGTTTGTTCCTCAGAAATCGCTGTATTGCTAAATTTACAAGAATGAAAATTGTAATATATATGCCCCATCGTGAACGGAAATAGTGCATAGCTAGAAGAGATGCTTGATGCTTAGAAATCGTTCTATTGCTCAATGTCATTGAATTAAAATCGCAAATGGTGAACGAGTCTGAACAATGTCTCATTTTCTATGAAGGGATTAGTTGGGAGAGTGACTCGAGCCGACCCATTGTCGAGGTGCAAGTCCATAATCTACACATAAGGCGATTTGTTGGGACGAGGGTGGACAAAGTTGTGGATTTATATAAGACCAAAAAATATTTCTAAAATCAAACCCACACGATACGTGATACCGTGATTTGTACTATGTCCAATCACATTGATTAGTTTTGTATACAGCTGTATGAAATGACATTGTTTAATTTCATTAATGCGGAGTGTATTTTATTTGAGATTTGGTCTGTGTTTATTAAAATTGTCGTATTTATTTGAAAACTGGTGGAGGGTGATAGGATGTTTCATTTATATATGAATGACACATCGCACAGGTTAAGGATGTGTTCCACTTTGCTTCATGAATAAGGAACCGACAAATAGACAATTCCTGCATGAACGACTTGTTCTTGAATCGAGTGTATAAGCGGCTTCGACGCAATTGAGGAATCCGTCTAGACTTATTTCAGATGTCTGCAAACTCATAATTAAAAGAAACGTTGTTTCACAGTCCAAAATTTTTCAATTTATTACACAAGATTTCATGGTAGTAGCAGTCAAGATGACGTTAGACCACCATTTCTGAACAACAAACCTGTCTTATCGTTGTGTACTATTTCTAATTACGAAGGCGACATGAATGGCTCTTGTTGACTGCACTCATCGCAGATCTATTTTGCGATTTTCATTCTGTGAGTGTCACCAATAAAGCGATGTGTAAACATCAAGCATTTTCTATCGATGTTGACTATTATCATTTCGAACATTAGAAGCCTTTGTTGATTGCATACATCGCAATCTAATTTTGCGACTGTCAATCATGTGGGTTGAGCGCATATCTTTTATCAATTAAAAGCTTTCATTACTTGTGCATGCTTACCGTATAAATCCCATATTTTCCTTGCGATTTGCATTCAATGACGACGAAGAATATTGCGATTTTAGAACAATAAACATTCCTTATCGTTGTTGAGTATTATTATTTTTGGGTGAACATATACATGTTTTTTTAGAGCATGCATAAATCATGTTTGCTGTAAGATATGCCCTCATGATAAAGGTCAATAGCGGTAAGATATGTTTGCTGATCAGGAATCGCTCTTTTGCTGAGACACTTTAAATGCAAACCGCGAAATAGGATTTTGATTCATGCGGTCAACAACGGCTTGTAATATTCGGTCGAAATAGGATAGATTACATACAAGTTGGTTGTACCGTCTCTAAAATCTACTTCAAATAAACGAACATGAAATTACTCTGGCGTGGTGGGCACCGTTGTTCATTGCCTTTTAGATCCTCATGGCGGCTGCGTTAGTTTCTCCTCCGCAATTAGAAAGGCCATCAATTTTTTGCAGAGTTCTTCGCGGAACCCAGGTATATCAACCTACAAAAAAAACTGTAATGTGGAACCAATAGACATGCATTTAATTCCCAATAACATAGGCCAAGAAATGACATACAGCGTCGAAACAAGGTTCTGCACCATTGTATATCACTTCAATGTACTTCATTACAAATACGCCACAATCAACGCCATTATTTTGTAAAGGAGCATGGTATGTCGTGTGATAGATCCACTTTCTAGCATTGACTCTCAAAATGCCTTTGACGAAACCGATCTGAGAATAATGTGGCCGAAAGTAAATTCATGACCCCAGTACATGACACGATACTCATATAGATGGAATCTTACGAGATGGGAAATGTCAAGCCGTAAACCACTGTCAACTTCCAACGAATTGTAACACCGTAGTTGTTTTTCATGTAAATTCATCACGTATAAGACCCAATGCTTTTCAGACTGCCAGAGTGTAGGAATCGATATCTGCAAATGGATAGTAAAAATGTTGTTATCACTGTCATGTTGTAACCTTGCACTCTAGGTTTGTTTACTTACTTTTTCACTTGAAAAAAGGTCTCTGCAATGATTACCGTTAACTCAGTAAGGTAGGTCGTCTTTAAATCCACTAGAGTATGGCAAACGACGTAAGATAGTCTGCAAACCGAAACATTGTTAACAACAATGTTAAAATACAAATCAACTGGACTAAATCAATAAACAAAAACAAGATAAAATACAACCGATATACCATGAAATACGGGCTGACGATGCTTATAGTTTTGCTTGTTGCGTTGCTTTTAATATAACTGACGAAATCAAATATAGTCTATTTGCAACAAATATGATGTTGTTAACGTACGTACACATGGCTTACGTATATAGACAACTCCTACTAGTTTCATACGTATAAAATTACTGATCATGTTGTATTGTGCAAATTCATCGTGCATTCGTTTGATGTCCTCCGGGAGTGATTGACTAAGTTTTCGACCAACTTCGTCGGTGGATGTTCTACTGAAATGAATAAGGAATTTGCAATGAACGATATTGAAATTACATTATACAGTACACAACACAAATCGCAAAAAGCGGCATGAAAGAAACATATTTTGATGAAAATGGAGATGATGTGTAGACAATATACGCCTGATTCGCCATTGTTGGTCGTGTAGCTATCTTCGTCTGCCTCATCGACCATAATTTGCTATGTAGCTGGTTACATGTTCGAGTGAGGAACTCCAGGTTTATAAAGGAACCGTCGGTTTGACTGTTGCTGGTTCACGAAGTAGAAGATAATCACACCGTCCAGTACTTGTGCAACTATTTATGAGCTAAAAGATCTACTGCTCAATCACCGTGATCAATGAATAATGTACGATCAATAAAATATTTGTCAATACATCCTTTGTTGTCCGCATGAATCACATATGTGTCTTGCGATTTACATTCAATGACGATGAGGAAAATTGTGATTTCTGAACGACAAACGTACCTTATTGCTGCTGACTATTATCATTCAATGGGAAACATTACCATGTTTTTTTGACAGCATACAACGCAAATTATTTTGCGATTTTCAATACAGGAGGTAGAGAATTACAGCGATTTGTGAACGTCAATCATTTCTTATAGATCTTTACTTTTATCATTTTTTAACGTTGATTACATGCCTGTGTTGACCGAATAAATCGCAAATATGTTCTCTGATATAGGGTTTATGTTATAGGCAATCGGGTTGAGGCTTCATGTTCAATTTCGTCTCGATTTGTATTGTATTATGTTGTATGTACATCGAGTTCTGTATTGAAATCGTTACTTTGTTATAAATTTCTCATAAAATCGATGCACATGATTTGAACTACGAATTGTTGTAAATATGTATTAAGCATATACAAATGACTATTATAGATTACTCATACAAATCACAGCTGGATGACGACACAAATCACTATATAGAGAATACGAAATCGATTCACGCACCACCAAGCACGGACCACAAATCATCACCGACAAATCCAAATCCAACAAATACGAAAGACTTCCTCAGCAAGATCAATGGATGTCCTAGGAGTTCTGCTGCGGTCCGAATAAGAAGGGAAACCCAGCAATTTCTCAGTAAACGAGCTCTGCTGGAAACCCTAATCTCTTAACAAATCCGACAATGTGGTAATCGGATCATGCAAAGAGGCATGACAACTTAATTAATAGCCCAAACGAGATTCTTATGTACCAGTTTTCTCTTGTGAATTCATCAGAGCCTGTCATGAAACACAAAATATAAAACATTGTCTTAAGTTTCACAAGAAATGCAAACCTGATCCCAACATTGATTACATACCAAAAGACTTGTAAAACTGAAGCTATCGTTGCCGAAAATCTGGTCGAGAGGAATGAAGGTTTGCTGGATGTTGGACATTACATGAGTTAGATATTGACAAGCTTCACTTAATGGGAAGCAATATAATGTCTTACATACCTGTTCATGAGAAGGGCTTTGTTGCTTTTGATTAGAGGTTGGTTGTTTCTTAGACCTTTTCTTGCTAACCAATTCTAGTGCACCCTTTGTCCTCCGACGACTGCGATCAGAGGCAGGTTTTCTTTTGATACCCTTCACTTCATGAATATGTCCATCATAATCAACAACGTTCACTACCGAATTATTGAAGATGATGTTTAGGCTACGACGCAACTTCTCAGGAGTGTCAAGCAAAGCATGTTTTTCACCTACGCTGTTCAATCCCATTATCTTCGACTGGTATTCATTCGCTGCAACAGACTGAAGGTTAATTAACTGCACGTTTTCAAGTAACTCCCTTGACGCTTTTCTCATGCATACATAGCCTTCTTCACTTCTCGATGCCAAATCAACAACATACATAAATGACCTACACAGTTGTTGGTAACGCAAGGCTATGTGACACTTCTCGTCGACACCAGATTTACTCACATTGTCCATATCAAGCATTTCAATCTTTGCTTGTCTTCTCCATCTTCGCATTACATAAGACTCCAGTATTTCTTGTATCTTCTCTTGATTAAGTGCCTTTAATGCATGACAACATAAAATACCTTTGAATTCATACATTTTGCATGAACATTCAACTCTTCCATTGTCCACATTGTACGTGACATGTGCTTCTTGCCTTTTATGATGCTTTTCGCCCTCCCATAAAATACGGTATTTGCGCATATTCTTGGTTTGCACGGGTCCATCTATATTGCAATTCATGACATGAAACACCTCTTTCTTGATCCATTCAAATATAGTTAGTGTATACAAATCTACAGGTCGCATCAATATTTTCATGCCAAAAGTTGGAGGTCGTGTATTAAAGCATTTCACATCTTGTTCAAGCTCATTCTGTCTTAGACCGTCTACAAATAATTCATATTGTTCCATGAAGTGAAACATTGTTAAACATGAATACAGGGTTTTCTTCAGCGTGGCATGCATAGATTCAGCTCTTTGTGTGCTTATCATACCAGCACAAAAGCATCATCTCCCATATGTCAATGCCCACTTCTCTTTTTTTGCATATAAATTTTGTAACCACAGACAATCTTCAAGGTCGTATGTCTGAATCATTTCCTCCCAATCAGACATAAAGGTGATCTCGTCTATGCTCTCAAGCACACACCTAGTAAACTTTTTATCAAACCCTGTCTTCTGATTAAATATGTGTCCTATGTTCTTTGTTGCATTTTGAAAGATATGCCACAAACATAGCCGATGATGTGCATCTGGCCACACATGAAGCACTGCAGCCACAATTGTGTGATCACCATCTGTAAGTACAGCTTCAGGTTGCTTCTCGTTTATTGCCTGTATAAATACTCTGAACAACCACTCAAAGCTTTCCTTGGTCTGGTCATACAAAAATGTGTCGCCTAATATACAACTCTATGAGTGATGGTTCACTCCGACAAACTGCGCAAATGGCTATTGTTCAATATTAATTTTTACTGTAGTATCAAATACAAGCACATCATTGAAGCATTCATAATCTACTCTTGACTTTGAATCGACCCAAAACATATTCACAGCATATCCATCTTCATCCAGTTGCATTGCACTAAAGAAACTAGGGTCATTGCTTGATTTCTTCTGTAAGTAATCAACCAAAGAACATATTTCTCCATTCTTCATGTTATCTGTCCTCTTCCTTCTCAAGTGGTTTCTTAGATCCAAAGGTGTGAATGACACATTATCGTGACCACCATCTTTGTGGGCAAACAAATTGTATGTCTTCCTTGGTGCAATGCCGGCGCTATCGGCTATTTCAGCCATTACAGCATGCGCTATAGTTACTTTACGATGTGACCTTAACATAGGAGTCATAAATGATGCAGATAAATCATGATTATGATCACTGATTAAAGTACAAACTAGAAATTTCCCATTCGGATGTCTTCTCAAAACCATTCTCGCTTGACATCCACATCTTGATTTTGGCATGCTCCTTGTTGGATTTTCCATTGATTTCTTCCAACCTTGTTTGGAACAAACATATGTCTTTCTCACCACGACACTCTATGCATTTTTTGACCAAGAAAACCTTCTCACATTGAAGCCCACTTTTAGGGCATAATCATTGTAAAATTTATATGCAACTTCTTCATTATTAAACTGCATTCCTTCTACCGGAACATAGTCAAATGTACGTTCATGTTCATTCGCAGTGCCTACACTTTTATTATGTGTACTGTCATGATAATCTACCTCATTATTGAATTGTATTTCTTCTACTGGAACATTCAAGTCAAGAGTGGGTCTAATGCATGCACCCTTCTTATCATGTGCATCATTAGTGCAGATGTTCAATTCTTCAGTTGCGTCATTACTATAGATGTTCAATTCTCCATAACTTTTAATTGATTGAGCTACATCATCTTCATTACAACCTGATGATAAGCTCAACAATGTTATAAGCAATATATCAGTTTGTGTTGCCAGCAAAATAACAAACAAATCGATATTAACTAACATAACAATATCTCACAAATCGGTAGTATGTTACTAATACAACGGTTTGAGATACAATGCATATAATAACTGAATGTAGGACACCTGATGGGGTGGAGGCCCTTCCTAGCATTTGTAAACAAGCATTCTTGTCAACAGGTCCCAACGTCGTACAAATATCGATAAGTTTCCAACCATCGTAAGAACAAGATCTACCTGCAATAACAAAACAATGCCTTAATGGCACACAAGACGACATGCGTTCTTCATCGACAGCATGATGAGATGGAAAGCTACTCACTACGCTTTAATGGCACTGGTCAGAATGTTTGTGCGTCATTGCTTTCTTCCATAATGCCTAACGATAACGCAAAAGAAGAGAAGACACGGGAATGTTTTGTAAACAATATATCATGTTGTGTTATCAAGCGCATACGTTTACTACAATTTAATCAGGATGCATATAACAACGGATACCGATAAGGGTTAGCAAGTCAAAGAATTGATTTAATGAATGACAGTATAAAAGCAACTGTGGTTTGATATGTGCTTATACTGAGCATCGAGTTGTCACTTACCATGCCAATAAAAGACTCAAAATGTCGTACATGTGTGTTGACGATAACGCTGTCAGTAAATCCAAGAGGCTGTGAAACGAGTTCAATACAAAACGCTGACAGAGCAGCGATTTGAATGCGTGTAACGATGTGTTTCTGCACGCACACGTTTTCATAGTCTGTGTACAAATATCTTATGAATACATATTACAAAACATATAATATCTTATAAATCGATATACATATCGAATAATATATTAAAAATCGATATGGCAGTTCAGCATAATAACTTACAAATTGACAATACAAAGCCATAATATCTAAAAGGTCGATAAATATATTACACACTAAATTACAAATTGATACGAAAGAAATTGAGCATAATAGCAAACAAATCGATATTAACTAACAAAACAATATCTCACAAATCGATAGTATGTTACTAATACAGCGGTTTGTGATACAATGCATATAATGAGTGAATGTAGGATACCTGATGGGGTGGAGGCCCTTCCTAGCATTTGTAAACAAGCATTCTTGTCAACAGGTCCCAGGGTCTTACAAATATCGATAAGTTTCCAACCATCGTAAGAACAAGATCTACCTGCAGTAACAAAACAATGCCTTAATGGCACACAAGATGACATGCGTTCTTCATCGATAGCATGATGAGATGGAAAGCTACTCACAACGCCTTAATGGCACTGGTTAGAATGTTTGTGCATCATTGATTTCTTTCATAATGCCTAACGACAACGAAAATGAAGAGAAGACACGAGAATGTTTTGTAACACAAGGCAGGCACGAGAAGGCAACAATGTGTTGTAAAACAGGATACAAAACAAAGCGGAAACCTTAAATAGCAAGAGAGGATCTACCTGGAGACGAAGGCAAAGTTTGCGTTGACAATGGGAGCTACTATTACAGTAGATGGCGCAAGAGTTTAATGAATAGTGAACGTCTACACCTTAAATAGTTAACATCAAACTTTCTGGATGGAGGACTTTTTTGTCCTTTTCTCAAACCGTAGTTTCCCAACTTTTGAATAGAGGATATTTTGGTTATTTCCTAGAACCATCATTTCAGGGCAAGAAAAGCAAGGGTGATTAAGTCTTTGCAACAACACCAGAGTCTGATGCAAAGTTATGTCAATATACACGGGAATATGAGCCTCATGTGCGTAAATACGTGGCACTCATTCGCCCCCCCGAACATAGACGTGGGATTCAGTGAATCATCGGGCGAGAACATACACCACCCTCCCTCCATTAGGTATATGAAGCAAATTGACTTTGTTCGCTCGCTCCCTAGAATATTTTGCATAAGGATCATCCCCGTGGGGCGAGGACCTGCCCCCCACGGAAGATGAATAGGATGGTTGTCAATACCAATCATATGCAGACACTGCGTACCATGGGATTGCAAGGAGTGTCCTGACCTAGATGTTGTTGGCGATGGAGTCCAACCACTAGCATCAGCTACCCTCCGTCAAACTCCAGTGTCTGCGCAAATGTCGATGGTTGCAGAGGCCGAAATACTGCAGAAACAGGAAACCCTATTTCTACAGTGACCACCGGCTGCCTCCGGCAGCGGATCTTGGATGCTACCAGTGACAGTGACTCAATGCTAGCTACGTCTGTAGAAATGGGAAACCAACCAAAGTCCCACTGTAGGCAATGATGTGGAACCCCTGTCCTGTGTACCTGTTATCGGCCATACTGTTGTCCACACTAGTGGTTGTTGGCAGCCAAACACCAACAAAACACAGCCAACCCTAAGCAAGAGGGGGTTTCTGCTTGAAAACAAGATTCCCGCAAGTACCGCAAGAACGCCGAGACACCCATACGCCCAGCAAAATGCGTGGAGTGGGACCATAACCCAATGTTGGCATTCTTTAAAACAAAACCAAAATGTGAAAGCAATAATACATATTGATAGACGCCATGGATGAAGCGACCATGTGGGTGCTCGACGTTCTCCTCAGTCTATCGAGGCCCACGATGAGCCCAGGTCTTCAAGTCGATTGTGAGCAGGAACTGAGAAATGAGAACACCTTGGTTGCTCTCATCCTGCAACCAGGCCGCTTCTTATAGGCTTCTAAGAGAGTCTTATAGTGGGAGGAGTAGGTGGATACCACTACTAGTGGTTACCCTACATGGGCAATTACGATAACTACCATGTAACTCACATGAGTTGTGATAATGCATGATAATGCATTCATAATTCATACTTAAATTATGCATTTAAGTGTCTTTTATTGGTTCATATTCCATACTTATAATGTTTCAGGAATAAAGAAGTTATGGTTCAAATCTTATGGAATTCGGAGTTAAAACGAGAAAGTTATGGTCGTTTTATGGTTTTGGAGTTAATCCCAAGGCAATTCGGATCTTGATCCAGTCCAAAACACATTAATTGGATCATAGATCTAATTCAAATGTGTTTAGCAAACATATTTACTCAAATCCATCATAATTTTTTTAGAAAACCCCCTTTAGATTGGCGCCATGTTGTAATTATAATTTTAAAGAGTTTAGGTAGCTTTTTTAGTATTGTAAAATTTATAGAACTTAATTTATAATTTTTTGACTAGGCTATAAATAACAACAAAGGAGGGAGTGAATGACATCTCCAGCCCAACCTTATCTCCTTTTCCCTCCTCTTCTTCTTCCCATGCAAATTCTCTTCTCTTCTCCTCTTTTCAAAAATTCTTCTTCTACTTTTTCCACTTCTTCCTTTATTTCTCCTTTCTCTTCTTTTTTCACTTAAAATCTCAGCATGGAGGTCTGATCCAAAGGTAGTGCTACACATCAAGAGAGGTGGATATCACTCTCTTCTAAACTAAAGCAAACCGAATTAGCCGGATCATCCATCCAGTGAGTTTTTCCTCTTCTCTATTGCATGCATTTGCATGTTCTTTTATTTTTATTCATTTTTATTTTCCTTTGTTTTGATTTGATCAATTCAATTGTTGTTATTTCCTGTAATTTTCTGTTCTTGTTTAGTTCTTATTCATTTCCTTTAATCAAAAATCACAAAAATTCTAGTAGAAGAAGCAAAATCGGCATTCTTGGAATTGGCGCAAGTCCAATTCTAATCGGCCAATTAAATCTTCTAGTTAGATTTAATTTCAGTATTGTTTTCATTTTCTTTTTATTTTAGATCAAATTAGATCAGATCAAATCAATTGATTCATGTTTGATTTGATCTTTCCTTTCATTTTTAGCAAAAAAACACAAAAAGAGAATGTAGATCTATGCTTAATTGTCATAAATCTAATTGTAGATATGATCAAATCATTCTACAGAATGTAGATCTTATTTTTGTAATTTGATTCTTGTTTTTGTGATTTCAATTCTATAGATAGTTGATTTAGAATTTAGAATTTAGAATTTAGAATTTAGATTTTATTCCATGAATTTTGGATTACTCATTATTTGATCCAATTCAATGAATCAAAGTGTGAAAATCATGAATTCTTGAATTTTGTTTTTCTGATTTTCTGCTTCATTTTGTTTTTAGCAAAAATTGAGTTTCTGGAATCCAAAATGAGATCCATAAATTGGATATGATTCTAGCTTGAGTCTATTTTCATTTTGGAGATTTTTAGTAAGATCGGAGTCTGTTTCACTGCCTGTCACAAACTTTTCCGGTGACCTATCTAGAAATCTTAGAATTGTCGTTCTGTAATTTCCTTTTATTTTCATGCATTTTATTTAATTATCTAAAGTTTTCAAATAATAAATTCAGATCTGTAAATTGGATCGGATCACTGAACGAGTCTAATTTCTACTTTGAAATTTTTGTTTAGTTTCGATCTTGTTTGCTATGCTTCCAATGCCAAATACGTGAAGTTGTCAGATAGTTGATAGTATATTTCTTATTTTTTTAGTTGCTATTCATTTAGTTGTAACTGGAGTTTTACATCAAATTTTTAAATTCTCTGAATTGGATCCTATTTCTACATGTGTTAGGATCATCTCTGTAAGCTTTCAAAAGGATCTGAATTCGATTGATATCTCGTTCTGTTAATTTACAGAAACCTATTTTGATAAGAAATTTTGCAATATGAACGACAGAATCATAATTTCGTGTGATAACTCATTATTATAGAATTGTGTATTTTCATGTTTTCTTTTAATTGTTTAGCAAGTGAAGGCCATTTGCTGGGTGGAGTATGCTGAATTGAAAAGGATTTGGATCTCTATTGAAGGATAAAAAGGTAAAAGCTCCATTTTTCATTTTTTTAGGTTTTTTAATTTCTAGTTAATTAGGGCCTTTGGCCACATTCAAGACATGTAATTAATTTCATTTCAGTTTGATTGGATTGTGATAATATTATCATTGCAAAATTTTTACTTTTGCAAGTCAAACTAACCTTTAAAATAGATTTCAAAAATAACTCGCCTCTATTTTAAAATGTAGGATAATTTCGAAGAATGGGACTCGCTTTTCAGTACAAGGTTCAACTATTCATGATGCCATAACCAGGGGTAATTGAACCAAGGACCAATCATGTGCTTTGCTTTGCTCAACTTGTCTAAATCAATGTTCTATTCCTAAATGCACAAAGAATCTGGCATGTGCTATGAAATTCTGAAAATGCAGATTGAAATCATGATGTTTTCTTGGAATATTGGAAAATACTTGGAAAAGGGATGATTGAAAATCACATTTGAGAAGTCTTTTTGAAGAAAAAAAGAATCGATTTTTGAAGAAAAGTCAGATGTTTTGAGAAAATCAGATTCTGGAGAAAGACTTAGAGAAAATTGATTTTTGTTGAGATTGAATTGGAAAACATCAAAAGGTTTGGGAGTGTGGCCCTATGAAAGTTTTTTCATGATGCAGTCTAACTTAGATGAATGAATAAATGGAATTTGCAAAAATATTTTCTGAAGAATTTAAGGAAAATCATTTGAAAATGGATTTTTGTCCCTTATAGAATTTAGATGAAATAAATTCTTTACATATCCCTGACTATGGCCATGAATACGCATGGAATATAGTTCATTTGATTCTAAAAGGAAGAAATACTTAGAAAACTTTGAAATATGCAATGATTTCTGAAAATGCCTAAGAGTGTAGGCCGATTGTAGCTTAGAAAAAAATGATAAATTTGGGTTTTGTTCGTATTCTAACTATGACTATAAATACGAAACCCACTGAGTTTATCAACTCCTTAGAATCTATTGCATGTGCCATTCATATAGACCATGGTGAATTTGAAATATGCATGAATCATCATCCATCACACATTAACATTATTGAAAAATAAAACTATATACAATGCAACCTAAGCTAAGTAGGAATTTAAATTCTTATTCCAAAGTTTTATAATTTACATCAATAACAAATTGAAATAAAAAAAAGAAAAATAAAGAAAATACAGTCTTGAATATCCCTACAAAACTAGCAAACTTGTTAGTGAAGATATGTCGGCTTTTCTAGATTTATCCAACAATATCTGAAAATTGCTGGATTTATCCGGATATAAGCCATTTTCCATGTTTTTCTGAGATAAACATAATAAAAGATGATATAAAATTGCATGAATAATAAAGATAAATAACTTTAAAATTCAAAATTTTGAGAAAAATCACAAAAATACCCTTGAAAGCAAGACTATGGCTTTGAAATCACGGTTTTTAGAAAATATTTTGGTAAAACTTTGAATTTAGTGGTAAAACATATTCAAATCAACACCAAATCGGGTGTGGAGTACTCTAGTATGATCATAAACATGATCAAACCCTAAAATTCTAAAACTTTTTATAAAAAAATTGAAATATCACAAAAATTATAATTTTTGCCCGTGTTTCAGTTGAATCGAGACTCTGCGAGCACCCTATTTTTGTGATTTAACTAAATAAACCACTAAATAAATTCCAAAATCTATAATAATTAACATGGATACTTCTAATAACCTTAAAATTAAAAGATAACTGAAAAATAGAATTTTTGACATTATTTTGATATGAAAAATAAAACATGAAATACGTAATTTTGCCCTTGGGCACATACCTATCACAGTGTCAGACCCAAATTGGGTATCAATTTACCATAGAAATTTATAAAAATTTACAGAGATATACTAGACAGATAAACAAAAGATTTTCTTTTTACAGATTGGAAAAATCATCTTCGGTTAGGGAGATATCAATCCGGCAATATACACTTGATTCTGACAAATATGTAACGAGTTGAAATAAATACATCAAGTTTCGGGTTCAGAGAAATATAGCAAAATGTGTTCAACAATTATAAAATTTTAGAAAATGATAGTAAACACACATATGAAGAGACTCCTTTTTATATATCATCGATCAGATCTTCGGTGAGGGAGATACAATCAATACAAGTTGATCCAGGGTTTAGACAATGCATAACGGGCTCTGTAAAACAGGCTCTGATTTTTTACAAAGGAAAAATAGCAAAATAATTTATAAAAATCTAAACATTTTACAGAGAATACTAGACAGGATAAAAAATACACTGCAACTTACGAATTGTCGATCGGATCTTCGACGAGGGAGATGTCGCCTCGACAAATTGTCCCCAAATCCACATAGCATTTTCATGGTTCAAAAAGTATAGTTCAGTTTTTTATTTTTTTGACAGGGTTACAAAACCCAAAATAATCTGATTTTTTTATAGAAAATCACTGGCATATGCACAGTTCAACACTAAAAAAAATCATATTTTTTTGACAGAAAATCAAATATAAAATAAAATGGTTCCCGCGTGCCCGAGATCAAGATGAGCAGTTTATCGATAAAGCACAAATAACCTATTCTAAACATGAAAATAATAAAGAAAAAACAATAAATAATATAACGAATTTGGATTTGATGCTTGAACACATAAAATAAGCATTAATATGATGAAATAAAATAAAAAAATTAGGGAAAACATGGTTGGGATTTGATATAGCCATTAAAAGAGGGATTCAACCATCGAACGATCGAATCTCATCTTTTCTTTGGCATAAACATAAAAAATATTGATCTAAGCTATTCTAATGGATCAAGAACGTAAAATACATCATGGTACATCATTAGATCATGTTCTTGAATTTCTTTCATGGTTTTTGAATGAAAATGAAGCTTGAATCCCATAACAAGGGGGGCGACAATGGATAAAGTATTAAGTAAAATACTAAAAAGCCAAGAAATAATGGTAGAAAATCTTACCTTGAGGCTACTGCAATGGAGGAGAGCTTGAAGGAGGAGAGAACCACGATTTTGAGAGGGAGAGAAGGAGAGAAGAAAGCATGAGGGTCTACCCCCTTGGTCCCCCTATTTATAAATTTTCCAACTCTTAATTAAAGAGTTGGGTTATTTTGAAATTCTTCCTCTTAATTAATTAAGATAGATCCATGGGGGGCGATTTTGCTTGGGGTGTTTCAACGCTGGAAGAATCTATTTAATTAGTCTTAATTAGACCTAACAAAAACTCCTAATGGGTTAAGAAAGATCTCAAATGTGGTGTCCCCCTTGTGGGCCCACATTTGGTTTTTTAAAGCTTTAAAATCAAGGTTTAAAATATCAAGGTGAAAATAAAATTTTAAAATCGATTTTAACACTTTTTAAAAGTCTAACCTGAGTAGGACACTGACTAATCCTAAACTAACCCAAACACTCTTAAATGTGGCACCACCCAAAGTGGGCCCTCATTTGGTTTTTCAGAAAAATGATTTAAAAACCTGAAAATAAAGGGTTAAAAATGAGATTTTTAAAGGGGTAAGAAAGAATGAACTTTGAAATTGAGAGTTTCGAGTCAACCAGAATTCTGACTGGATTGAAACTCCTCTAGATATGACGCCAACTATGTGGGCCCAACATAAGGGTTTTGAAAAAGTTAAAATAAAGACTGAAAAGGGTTTTGAAATGGAGTTGAAATCACTAGATGAGAATCAGAAGTTTTGAAAATAAAGTCCTAAACTAACTGAAACTGTTAACTAGAGTCTTAAAATTTTGAAACTCTTAAATTTGGGTTTTTGAAAAATAAATGAAGAGATTTTGAAAGAACTTCTCAGAGATTAGTAAAACTGGACAAAATACGAGACCAGGGTCAGAGTCCTAATCGACTCGGACTCTCAGATAGAGTCCCAGAATTTTGAAACTCTTAAAACTGAATCTATTTTTGAAAAATAAGTGAAATAAACATAAAAAGATGAAATCAGAGTAGAGTTCTGGACCGATTGAAACTCTAGGGCAGAGTTCTAAAATTTTGGAACTCTTGAAATTGGGTCTGTTTCCAAAAAACAAGTGAAAGTAAAGGTAGAAAATGAAATCAAAGTAGAGTTCGGAACCGACTGAGACTCTGGGACAGAGTCCTAAAATTTTAGAACTCTACAACGAAGTCATGTAATTTTGAAATTTGGTTGTTTGAAGATAAATAAAGAAGTTTTTGAAAGTTTTTCATGAAAAATTGAAGTGAGGGTTAGAGTCCTGATCTAACCGAAACTCGGGGAAAGAGTCCTCTTTTGACTAAAACTCTAAAATTTTGATTTCTTTGGAGAGGTTTTGAAAGATTTCCATGAAAACAGGTAAAAATAGAGGTAAAAGATAGAGTCCTGATCTGACTGAAAATCTGAGACAGAGTCCTAGTCCAACTAAATCTCTAAAATTTTGACCAAAATAGAAGATTTTGATAGATTTTGTTGAAAACAAGTAAAAATAGAGATGGAAGACAGAGTTCTAGTCCGACTAAAACTCTGGAATAGAGTCCTAGTTCGACTGAAACTCTAAGATTTTTGTCTTTTTGAAAGTCAGATAAGAAGATTTTTTAAAACAAGTGAAAAACAAGAATAAAGGATAAAATTGGGATAGAGTTCTAATCCGACTGAAACTCTGGGACAGAGTCCTAGTCCAACTGAAACTCTAAAATTTTGGCCAAAATGAAAGAGTTTGAAAGGTTTTCTCGAAAAGAGATAAAAGTAGAAGTGAAAGGTAGAGTTCTGATCCGACTGAAACTCTGATAAAGAATCTTAGTCCTACTGGGACTTTGAGATTTTGGTCAAAATGAAGGAAATGGGATAGGGATAAAACTTCTTCTGATTTAAAACCAAAATAAAATTTTTAAAATGTTCAAAAATGTAAAAAGACAGAGTCCTAATCCAATTAGGACTCTTAAAATTTAAGAAATTTGGATGAAAGAAGTTATCTAGAAGCGATGCCACCTAGATGGGTCTTATGTGAGAATTAAGATAAGTTAAAAAATGAGTTTAAAACAAATCCAGATTGTTTTTCTAAGGAAAATATTTTGAAATAAAGGAATATAAGATCCTGGGTATTGATGAATGACAAATATCAATCTAAAACTTAGGTTTTTGAAATTGATTTCAAAAGAAAAGTTTTTAAAACTCGAATCTGGATTGGAGATTTTAAAAAACAGGAGTGCTGAATCTCAAAAATGCCATGCAATGCAATGAAATGACATGAAATGGCATGCAATGAAATGACATGAAATGGCATGTAATGATATAAAATGATGCCAAATGATATGCAAAATGCAAACCATGGATGAGGGATTTAAAGTCCCAAACTCTTAGCAGAGACAAAGAATTGAACATTTCTGTTTGAAGGTAAAAATTGATGATTGAAATCAAGCCAAAATAGATATTAAATCTTGATTGCAGATGAAGTATTGAAATTTGGTGCAAAAATTGAGCTTTGAATAGCCCTGGCTTGGGTGTCAACCAACTGGTTCCCGAAAGATTTAGAGAGCGGGTCCCAGTGGCAAGAGGAAAGGGTTTGTGAGCGATTGTAGAAAATTTGGGGTGTTTACAGATGCCCCTCTTTTCTACTAAGCTGGTTAGAAGTTGAGCTTAGTGGCAAAGAAAAATACACCAAATTTGGGCTATAAAAATGCATCAGTTAGGAAATCTGACTGGGCATGAAAGAATTGATTCAGGTGATAATGATAGATAGGGAATGGAGAATGGAGAATGGAGAAGAAAATTCACTTCATCAAAATGAGGCTCAGGTTTAGCACTTAACCTGGATTGAAAGAAAGATACCTTGAGGAGGAGGCTCAGGTGTAACCCTTAACCTGAACAAGTATGGATAAAATACCTCATGAAGTGAGGCTCATGTGTAACCCTTAACCTGAACGGGTATGGATAATAGAATCCTCAAATGAAGAAACCACGATGGAACCTTTGGATTTTGCATAATAAATCTGAGAGGGGTTTGCAAAAGGTAAGGAAAATGAGATTACAGGAGGCAACTTGGAAGACGAATAAGGCAATTCATTCGAAGAAGTATAAGGCAAATTTTTCATTAGTACAAAAGACGAATATGGCAACTCTCTCAAAGAGGGGCAAGGGTGATTCTTTTTACAACACGAAAGACAAAATGAGGTGACTATTTTGAGTAGGAACAAGGCAATTCTTTCGATAACGCGAAAGACAAATAAGGTAATTGTTATCGTCGCAAAATTTTCCCGTCTTCCCTTCCCTGCGGAAGAGAGAGGAAAATGCTTTCGTGATTCAAACTTGACCGGATTTTGGAAATTGTTTTGAAATACTCGCCTCCGTTTTTGAAAATAGCGGGAAAATCCATGGGATGGGGCTCGATCTGTCGGTACGAGGTTCGACCGTTCCTGCCGCCTTTAACAGGGGTAATCGAACCAATGACCAAAATTGTGTTTGACTTAGTGAAATCATCGAAATTGTGTTCTACCCTAAATGCACAAAGAATTCAGGCATGTGCTATGAGGTTTTGTAAATTGCAAGTTGGAAAAACATGATGTATGCTAAGAAAATATTTGGAGTTGAAAACATTTCTCAGGAAAAGATGGAAATCAATTTCTCCGAAAACTCAGATGAAAGAATTGGGAAATCACCAGAAAGTTTATGAAGATGTGAGAAAATCATGAATGGGTGAAAATCCTGGGAAAATGGAGAAGATTCTTGAGAAAAGATGAATATTTGAAAAAAAGAAAATATTTATCAAGAAAACTCTGACTTTGAAAATTTTCTTTGGAAAACGGCTGAAATTCATTGAAAAATTCTTTGGAGATGGAAAATCAAAACTAAGGAAATTGAAATCCTGAGACTCTTGTCCTTTAAACATCTGAAAATCGATTTTGATTCTTGAGAAAGATGAGAAATTCCTTTTGAAAATAAATCTCAAGAAAATGACATTTTCCGGGAAAATCATGGGAAAACTTTGACTTGGGGAATCCAACCTCAAAAATCTTCATAGTTTCTTGAAGAATCGATTTCCATGGAATAAAAATTTCTTGAGAAAATCATGAGAAAAGCAGATGATGCCATGATGCGGATGATTTGAATGAATGAATGCACTTTGAAAAAAAATTCTGAGAAATTTGTTGGAAAAATGTGTATTAAGCCAAAGTAAATCCTTCACATATTCTCACTGTGGCCATGAATATATTCAGAGTTTATTTGAGTTAATTCACAATATTTTGAAAAATTGGAAATATGATGTGCATTTTTAAGATAGCCTAAGAGTGTAGGCTCAATGTGACTGGTAGAAAGATGATGGATCAGGGTCTCGTCCATATTCCGACTAGGGCCGTAAATATGGACTCCACCGAGTTCATCAACTCTCTAAGAGTTGGTGCACGTGTCATTCGTGTACATCCATGGTGATTTTGCAAAATGAGATATATGAATCATAGAATTAGGATATTGCAGGAATCAAACTGCATGAGATGCATCCTAATCTAAGCAGTAAAAATAAATATTATTCCAAGTTTGGTTGTTACATCTCTGACATAAGTCAAAATAAATGAAATAAAAAAATACATGGTATAAAAGAATGAGCATCCTCCAGATTTTCTTGCAAAATGAGAATTAGTACAAGAAATGGATATACAAGATACCCAAGGAAATGGGCATATATAGAACATGTACAACGAAGATATATATATATATATATATATATATCAAAATACTAAAATGTGTGCTAAATGACATGTAACAATGGAGGTGTATTTATATGAGAAAATAGCGACATGAATGCTCATATATGGAAACAAATGCACATGAAGGGATCCATATGTATATATATATATATATATATATATATATATATATATATATATATATATATATATATATATATATATATAGATATACATAGATATATATATATATACATATAATGATAAAATACACATAGTAATTGAAATTCCATATATAATGGGTAAAATCATAAAATACAGGGTATATACAGTTTCTGTAGGTGATTTCACAAAGCCGTAATTCCCAAATTATAATATATTTCTCAGTAAAATTGGGTATGGAGCTTCCCTATCTATCAATAACAAAGCATGCCAAAGATGGTATAGAGATCATGAATGGATATGGATATATCCGTTCATGAATATGACTGATTATCAAGACTGGATACCTGCAGAAGAAGAGATGGTAAATACATAACATACACAATGTGCAGGAAATGTACTATGGAAACACCATGGGTTGTTTCAAGAATATTGTGAAAAGGCTGTGAAAAGCTTAATGGAGAGGTGAAGATGTTGTGGAAAGTGTAGTGAGACTGAAGGAAAATGTGCAAAATGATGCTACGAGTGGAGATATAGATGCAGGGTGACAATGTGATTTTGCAGAAAATGGTATGTTGTTAACATGGACTATACAGAATTCTATGTAAAGAGAATAAGGTCAATAGCTATGGGGTTTTGATGACATGCTGGAGGTAATCAAATGTATAAGTCTGGCAGCAAGGTAGTTAATATGCAGATAATGTATGGACTTCATGGGATTGAATTAGTTTTTTAAACCCATTATTAGGAATTAGCTTTTAGCCATTTGATGATTATAATATCATCTACACCTACCTGAGAAATTCAGAATTAATGAAGGGAAAACGATTTCCCTTTTATCAGCTAATGTAGCAACATTAATATACAACAATATAATGTAAATACAGATGCTCAAAAGGGGCAATGATGCTGAAACTGAAAATAAAACAGCAGATGTAAAACTGCAATGATGCTCAGCCAAAATTTCATCAAACACGAATTTTAGCATTAAGCTAAACAAAGCACAATCACACAGCTCAGGTAGAATTTCTGCCTATTGAGGGATTTCAGATGCCCAGGGGATACCGATATCCACCGGAGTTTCAACATAGATAATAGCTGGCAGTTCAATTCGAGAAGCACACATGATGGAATCAAAACTAATGACAGAAATAAATCAAACATGGCTTGAAACAGGGATCAATATTCAATTAGGAAATAAGAACCAATCAAATATGCAACAGTTGTCTATATCCAAACTGAAAACTTTGCACCTAATAAACAAAATTTTGTCTACTACTGTGTTAACAAGAACCTAGATAGACATTTTACCATTCAAAAACACAAAGCACAAAAATAACTACTAAACTAGATGTGAAAGACCCCATTTACGGTACTGTCAAAGCATCACTATGGCTAAACTAAGGGTGAAATTGAAATAAATACACATTCAGATGGCAAGAGGAAGGCACGCTTGTGGATCCCATGCACCACATGACCTATAGATGGCAGAAAGGGGGTCGGTCCTCTGTAGCTGGGCTGAGGGACGATGGGCAGCAGATTTGCAGATGTTCTGCTTCCATTGAAATTGGTAGACAGCAGGAAGAAGTAGAAGCTGGTAGGCTGAGGAAGTATGGGCAGCAGCTGGACCTTCTGTTGGTGGGTTGGAGAAGAATGGCAGCCTGTTGGACCTCTGTTGCGGCTGGGCTGAAGGTGGATGGGGAGCAGTTGGCTCTCCTGCGGCTGGGCTAAAAGAAAGGATACGGCAGCCTGCTGGTGGGTTGAAGAAGGATGGCAGCAGCCGTTGGAGGTGGAAGAGAGCTCCACGCTCAAAAGGAAACACCTGCAAAACCCAAAAAAAATCAATCGGCTCCCTCTACTTCCTCTCCTCTTTGGCTGTAGGAAAATGGTTCCCCTCTTTGGTGAATCCTCTGCGATAAGCACAAAAGCCCCCTCAATCCACCAGCTTTTCCACCTTTTTAAAAACTTTCAGCCCCTTGAAGAAAAACGCAGCCTCTTTTCATGAGGTTCCGTTATATCTTTTGAAATTTGAAACAACCATTTTCAAGAGGGGCGCATCCTATGCTTTTCAAAAAAAAATTCATTTACCTAAGTTTTAGGTAAAATGAAATTTATTATTTTTTTTGGGGGGGGGAAGTTCGGCTGTGCCATTTAAGGCTGCCTCCTTTTTAAAAAAAAAAAATATTATGCAAGCGAATAAATAAAAAGAAATAAAAAATGAATAGTGAAATAAATGAGAGGCTTTATGGAAATGTCACCTCAACCCACTTTTAAAATCCTTTTGCAAAATAAAGTTTTATTTTGTTTTTGGCAAATCTTTTATTTTCAATTGGGGTACCACATGTGTGTGGGCCCACTAACTAAAATAAATAAATAAATAAATGAATAACATTAAAAAGAAGAATTTGCAAATTGGTGCGATCTCTAGGTGGGTCCCGCTTGAAAATAAGAAACTTACCTGAGTATGTTGCTAGTTCAGAGGCGGGTCCCGCTCCATTTATTGGAAAATAAAAATAGAAGAAATAACTTCTTCTTTTTTTTGAGTTTTTATAATACGAGATAAAACTTTGTTTGTTTTCAAGAATTTGAAACAAATTGGTTTTTCAGGGCAAAATATGGATAAAAAATACAAAAATTTTGTGAAGAGATTTGAAATCTTTTTGCAAAAAGTTTTGAGATAAAATCTTTAAAATCAATATGCAAATATCCAGATTGTTTTCCTGAGAAAAACTTTTGTAATTCAGAGTCCTGGGGGTAAAATAGGAAAAATTGTTAATTTTGAAGACCCAGGGTTTTGAAATCAATTTTGAAAAGAGTTAAAACTCGAATCTGGATTGAGAATTTTTGAAATCGAGAGTTTCTGGACCTCGAAATGACATGCTGTGCAGTGAAATAATATGAAATGTTCATGCACTGCTATGCAAAGACATGTTCTATAAAATGTCATTCTGAATCTAGAATTGGAAATTCTAATTTCTTGTCAGGAATAAGATTTTGAAAATTTGCAGTTTGAAGATGTCTTTGAACCTAAATATAGAAATTTTGAGGCTCAAGAATGAAATTTTAGACTTTCTACAAGGTTCAATCTTAGAAAATGATTATTTTTCCCTTCATTGATTCCAGAGAACTGAAATGTGCTGATTGAGGGAGATGTTAGGAAGGTGAGTCAAAATTTGGGGTGTTTACAGTAATGTGAGGCAATTCTTTCGACAATGCGAAAGATGAATAGAGCAATCCTTTCGGAGAGGAGTGAGACAATTCTTTTGACAATGCAAAAGACGATTAAGGATATCCTTTCGAAGAGAAATAAGGTGAATCTTTCCACAACGCAAAAGACAAATAAGGCTATCTATTCCGAGAGGAGTGAGGCAAATCTTTCGACAATGCAAAAGATAACTAAGGCTATCCTTTCGGAGAGGAGTGAGGTGAATTTTTTGACAACGCGAAAGATGACTAAGGCTATCCTTTCAGAGAGAAGTAAGGCAAATCTTTCAATAATGCGAAAGATGACTAAGGCTATCCTTTTGGAGAGGAATGAGGTGAATCTTTCGACAACGCAAAAGATGACTAAGGCTATCCTTTTGGAGAGGAGTGAGGTAAATCTTTCGACAATACAAAAGATGACTAAGGCTATCCTTTCAGAGAGGAGTGAGGCGAATCTTTTGACAAAACGAAAGACGTCTAAGGCTATCCTTTTAGAGAGAAGTATGGTGAATCTTTCGATAAACGCAAAAGATGACTAAGGCTATCCTTTCAGAGAGGAATGAGGCGAATCTTTTGACAACGTAAAAAATGACTAAGGCTATCCTTTCGGAGAGGAGTGAGACAAATCTTTCGACAATGCAAAAGATGACTAAGGCTATTCTTTTAGAGAGAAGTGAGGTGAATCTTTCGACAATGTCAGAGAAAAGGTGAGGTGAATCTTTTGATAACGCGAAAGACGACTAAGGCTATCCTTTCAAAGAAAAAGTGGGGAAAATCTTTTAACAATGTAAAAGATGACTAAGGCTATCCTTTCAGAGAGGAGTGAGGCAAATCTTTCGATAACGTGAAAGACAACTAAGGCTATCCTTTCGGAGAAGAGTGGGGGAAATCTTTTGACAATACGAAAGATGACTAAGGCTACTTTTTTGTAGAGGAATGAGGCAAATCTTTTGACAATGCGAAAGATGACTAAGGCTATCCTCTCAAGGAGGCATAAGGTGACATCAGGATGTGTCAAAATGGACATCGATCTCTTGTTTCATATCGAGATAGCTAGAAAATATTGCCAAAATGATAAAAATTGTAGTTGATTCAAAATAATTGAAATGTGTACATCCGTGCAAAAAATATTTTCTCTTCTACCTAGAGTATTACCTCCAATTAGGCAAACTTTTTAGAATCCAGAATCGAAAATCAAATTATTGTTGTTGTGTTTCTTCAAGGAAGCTATTTATTTTCTTGATATAAAAAGAAAAGAAATATGTTCTCAGTATCATAGAAGCAATTAATGAAAGGATATTGATAAAAGAATTTCACATGAATAAAGATGATTCTTGGCAGTTTTGACAGTTTGATATCTAGGGTTTACCCATGATGATCCTTTTGCGCTCTTTTTATGACATAGAGATTGAGTTTTCTTAGGGTTTAGCAAGAATTTTATCACATTAGCCTTCAACTTGGTGATATTATGATTTTCTTTTGAAGAACACGTCACATACTCCTTCAACTTGAAGATGATCTAAGTCTCCTTTGGTCCCAGGAATTATATTGATGTTGTCTCTTTAATTGAAATCTCTTGATAATCTTTTGCGCTCTTTTGAGACATGAAAAGTATGTTCTCTTGAGATTTGGCAAGAATTTCATCACATCAGCCTTCATCTCGGTGATGTTCTGATTTTCCCTGGAAGGGACGTCACACACTTCTTCAACTTGGAGATGATATGCGTCTTCTTTAATCCCAAGAATTATATTGATAAAATTGTCTCAATGGATTAAAAATCTTTTTAAGATAACAATGATCAAATATCTTTTAGAGATTGGTGGGAGGTTCATCACATCAGCCTTCAATTTGGTGATGATTTATACTTTTCCTTGAAGGACACGTCACATACTCCTTCAACTTGGAGATGATTCAAGTCTTCTTTGGCCCTGGGGGTCTAACTCATCCATCAGTCTTCAACTTGACAATGATTGAGAGATCTCTTTTGCAGATAGTTAATTGTAGCTTGATTGATTGAAGAGATATTTTCACTGCCTTATTACCAGAAGAATAGTCTTTAGAAATGTGTCATAGCTATGATCAATATCAGTTCACTTATGACTTTTCAACATCATTGAATTTTTTCTTTTTCAGTCATATCGAGGATTTTTCTTCATCCTTTTGGTTGACCAACAGAAAAGAGCTTGAGTTTTTTTTCTTTCTTCGCAAAAGTCTTGTCCTTTTGGAGGGAATACTGAAGGTAATATAAGGTAAAATTTTGTATAATAAAGATTTTGAGACCAGTAACTGTTTTTTTTTATGACAAATTGGTAAAATATTCTTGAGATCCTTGGTGAAAAAAATCGCTTGACATCGATTTGACACATCTGTGGGATTCTAGAAGAAAGTCCAACATGAGGGTCAATTTTGAAGGTAAATCCAATACGAAGTCCAAATTCTGAAGGTAAGTCCTGGCATAATGCCGAATTTTGATGGTAAGCCCAACTCATAAGTTGGTTTTAAAAGAACACCCAAGTCAAAACTCAAATTCTGCAAGAAAAACTAGAAAAATTGAGTCACAACTCGAGTCTTCAAAGGACAACTAGAAAGGTTGGATTTAAAGACAAGAAAATTCGAGTTGGAACTCGAATCTCTAAAGAAAAAACTAGACCAATTCGATTTTAAGAAAAGAAAATTTGAGTCAGAACTTGAATCCCAAAGAAAAATTAAACCAATTCAGGTTTTAAGGAAAGGAAATTTGAGTTGAAACTCGAATCCCAAAGAAAAATAAAAAAAAACAAATTTGAACTAAAGAAACTTTAAGTCAGAACTCAAATTCCAAAGGAAAATTAGACCAATTGGGATTTAAAGGGAAAAAATTTTGAGTTGGAACTCGAATCTCAAAGAAAAATTAAACCAATTAGGTTTTAAAGGAAAGAAAATTTGAGTCGGAACCTGAATCCTGAAGAAAAAACTAAACCAATTAAGTTTTAAAGGAAAGAAGATTCAAGTCAAAACTCGAATCCCAAAAGAAAACTTAAACCAAATTGGTTTTAAAGGAAAGAAGATTCAAGTCAGAACTCAAATCCTGAAGGAAAAACTAAACCAATTAGCTTTCAAAGAAAAGAAGATTCGAGTCAGAACTCGAATCCTAAAGGAAAAACTAAACCAATTAGGTTTTAAATGAAAGAAGATTGAAGTCAGAACTCGAATCCCGAAGAAAAAACTAAACCAATTAGGTTTTAAATGAAAGAAGATTCAAGTTGGAACTTGAATCCCGAATAAAAACCTAAACCAATTAGGTTTTAAAGGAAAGAAGATTTGAGTCGGAACTCGAATTCTGAATAAAAAACTAAACCAATTAGTTTTTAAAGGAAAGAAGATTCGAGTCGAAACTCGAGTCTCGAAGAAAAAACTAAACCAATTAGGTTTTAAAGGAAAGAAGATTTGAGTCGAAACTCGAATTCTGAAGAAAAAACTAAACCAATTAGGTTTTAAAGGAAAGAAGATTTGAGTCGGAATTCGAATCCTGAAGGAAACACTAAACCAATTAGGTTTTAAAGGAAAGAAGATTCGAATCGGAACTCGAATCCCGAAGGAAAAACTAAACCAATTAAATTTTAAAGAAAAGAAGATTCGAGTGAGAACTCGAATCCCGAAGGAAAACTAAACCAATTAGGTTTTAAAGGAAAGAAGATTCGAGTCGGAACTCAAATCCTGAAGAAAAAACTAAACCAATTAGTTTTTATAGGAAAGAAGATTCTAGTTGGAACTCGAATTCCGAAGGAAAATTATACCAGTGAGGACTGGGTTTAAAAACATTGACCAGTAAAAACCAGATTTAGAGGGTTTGACCAGTAAAAACTAGATTTAGGAAAAGGCTCAACCCGAAGGTTGATCTTGATATGACCGACGAAAATGGTTTTGACGAAAGATTAAACCAGAGGATCAAATTTGAAAAGGATCGGTGTTTTGAAAAGTACTTATTGATTGTGATGGGAGATTTTCAATCTTCACCCTCACGATGACTCAAACAATTGCCGAGAGTCTCAGGATTATCCCTTGTCCTGAATGGGTAATGAATTTGATGCAAATTAATGTAAATAGATGCAAAAGAATGTAAATGAATGCAAATAGATGTAAATGAATGCAAATAGATGCAAATGAATGGTGAGAGATTTTGTTTGATCCTGCCTGCATACAGAACGTTTTGAGGTAAAATAAATTTTTAAAAGATGCCCCAATGTGACTAGGGAGTAAGACATTAAACAAAAGACTAAATAATTTATGTTTGACAAATTCTCTTTGAGAGTAACAAGGTAACAGACTTCTTGATCGATTCGGGAGGCACTCTAAAAGAGGTCACTCCTTGCAAGAAGATATTTTGCAAAGAAAGAGAAATATCAACAATATATAAAAAAGATGGTGCCAACTATGAGAAAAATTGATATCTTATTGATGTATTGAGGGAAGAATGACAAATCAAAGAAAGGAAATGGGATCACATCATCCCTTCAAAATGACAAAAATGAGAAAGCATTGGCATTGTCAGTTTCTTGAATGATTGAGAAAAGCTTGGTCAGGATGGGTGAAAATTTTTGAGGGCAACAATTTGAATGAAAAGGAGAAGAGGAAAATCTTATGAGATCAGGTTGACAATTCTGAAAGGATATCTCATTACTAGGGATTGGGTCGTCGCTAGAACTGCGAAAATTGCATTCTACTTCGATGAAAGAAGTACGCAACTAAGGTAAACCCAAAAGGAAAGGTGGGTGAATAATTTTCCATTGCCATGATCATAAAATTCAATCGAAAATAAGGTGAAGAGATTTTGAAAACAGGATTAAAATCCATGAGAAAGACACCCAATTTTTCTTGAGGAAAATAGCAGGCAGGATCAAAATAAAGTTGGAAATTTGAGATCCAGAAGAAAGGGAGGATGGAAATCGCATGGAGTTTTTGAAAGAAAGTAGAGGTTTTGAAAAATCATCCAGGGTTTGAGGGAATAAAAATAAATAGAGAAATTGAAAATCGTCTAGGATTTTTAGAAAATTATGAGAAAATATAAGAAAATAAAAGGAATAAGAGAAAATAACTAAAATGCATTTAATCACATCCTGCATAATCAAGTATGTGCATACAACAATCCCTAAAAAGCTGACTCTAAATGCACAAGTTTTAAAATAGTTGTAGGACCCTAACCCAAACTCTAAAGCTTAGATCATTTGTGTCCAATCATACGATGCTGATATACTCGAGTTGAGGCTTGATATACGTGGCATAAAAGAATTTTTCCGGTTCTGTGCTCATGTTTTCCAACATCCTTAAGCGCCTGCTGATATACTTTGGACTATGACCCCCGCTACGTGGGAGGGAGGATCAACCCAAATAGGTGGCCCAGTTGTGAGGCTTTGTCCAGAACTATGGTTCTGGAAGAAAGCCCAGCAATGTGGTGGCCAGGTAAAAGTAGGTGGGTTGTTTTTAAAATATGATCAGCATGCAAGAAAACAAAAGACTCTAATGACGTAAAGAAGTAGAATTTTGAAAATTTTGAGAAGCAAACATTGTTTTCAATCAGATCCTAGATTGAGGAGGATTATATTAGACCTTGGTCTAAGTGAGCTAAAATAATGCCTCATCAATCAGTCATGCCTAAGACTATATGCAATCCATGTCAGCTAGGTTTGATTCTAGGGTCCTAGGTTCACAAGAAATAGAGCTGACAGGTCCCATCATGGTCGCCAAACCTGTTATTATTGCAAAATGTTTACTTTTGCAAGTCAAACTGACATTTGAAAAAGATTTCAAAAATAACTCACATCTGTTTTAAAATGTAGAATAATTCTGAAGAATGAGACTCGCTTGTTGGTATGAGGTTCAACTGTTCATGGCACCATAACCAAGGGTAATCGAACCAAGGATCAATCATGTGCTTTGCTTTGCTCAACTTGTCTAAATCAATGTTCTAATCCTAAATGCACAAAGAATCAAGCATTTGCTATGAAATTCTAAAAATGCATATTGAAATCATGATGTTTGCTTAGAATATTGGAAAATACTAGGAAAGGGGATGATTGAAAATCACATTTGAGAAGTCTTTATAAAGAAAAGGAGAATTGATTTTTGAAGAAAAGTCAGATGTTTTGAGAAAATCAGATTCTGGAGAAAGACTTAGAGAAAATCGATTTTTTTTTAGATTGAATTGAATAATATCAAAAGGTATGGGCGTGTGGCTCTGTGAAAGTCTTTTCATGATGCAGTCTAACTTAGATGAATAAATGAATGCAATTTACAAAAGTATTTTCTGAAGAATTTAAGGAAAATCATTTGGAAAAGGATTTTTGTGTCTTATAGAATTTAGATGAAATAAATTCTTTACATATCCTTGACTATGACCACGAATACGTGTGGAATATAGTTCATTTGATTCTAAAAGAAGGAAATACTTAAAAAACTTTGAAATATGTAATGATTTCTGAAAATGCCTAAGAGTGTAGGCCGATTGTGGCTTAGAAAAAGATGATAAATCTAGGTTTCGTTCATATTCTAACTATGTCCACAAATATGAAACCCACTGAGTTTATCAACTCCTTAGAAGCTAGTGCACTTGCCATTTGTGTAGACCATGGTGAATTCGAAATATGCATGAATCATCATCCATCACATATTAACATTATTGAAAAATAAAACTATATGCAATGCAACCTAGGCTAAGCAGGAATTTAAATTCTTATTCTAAAGTTTTTACAATTTACATCAATAATAAATTGAAATAAATAAAAGGAAAAATACAAAAAAAACAGTCTTAAATGTCCCTACAAAACTAGCAAACTTGTTAGTGAAGATATGTCGGCTTTTCTAGATTTATCCAACAATATCTGGAAATTGCTGGATTTATCCGGATATAAGCCCTTTTCCATGTTTTCCTGAGATAAATATAATAAAAGATTATATAAAAGTGCATAAATAATAAAGATAAATAACTTTGAAATTTAGAATTTTGAGAAAAATGATAAAAATACCCCTAAAAGCAAGACTATGGCCTTTAAATCAGGATTTTTAGAAAATATTTTGGTAAAACTTTGAATTTTATGGTCAAATAGATTCAAATCAACACCAAATCGGGTGTGGAGCACCCTAGTATGATCATAAACATGATCAAACCCTAAAAATATAAAACTTTTTATAAAAAAATCGAAATAACACAAAAATTACAATTTTTGCCCGTGTTTTTGTGATTTAACTAAATAAACCACTAAATAAATTACAAAAATCTATAAAAATTAACATGGATACTTCTAATAACCCTAAACTTAAAATATAACTTAAAAAAATAGAATTTTTGACATTATTTTGATATGAAAAATAAAACATGAAATACATAATTTTGCCCGCGGGCACGTACCTGTCACAATGTTAGACCCGAATTGGGTATAAAATTACCATAGAAATTTATAAAAGTTTACAAAGAGATACTAAACAGATAAACAAAAATTCCCATTTTTACAGATCAGAAAAATCATTTTCGGTTATGGAGATATCAATCCATCAATATCGCTTGATTCTGGCGAACATGTAACGAGTTGAAATAAATACATCTGGTTTTGGGTGTAAGAAAATATAGCTAAGTGTGTTTAAAAATTATAAAATTTTATCAGATGATAGTAAACACACATATTAAGATACTTCTTTTTACAGATCATCGATCGGATCTCCGGTGAGGGAGATACGAGCAATACAAGTTGATTCAGGGTTTAGACAATGCATAACAGGCTCTATAAAATACATTGTAATTTCTGATAGAGGAAAAATAGCAAACCGATATATAAAAATCTGAAAATCTTACATAGAATATTAAATAGGATAACGAACACATTGCAACTTACGGATCATCGATCAAATCTCCGACGAGGTAGATGTCGCCTCAACAAGTCATCCCTGAATCCATGTAGTGTTTACACGGTTCAAAAAGCATAGTTCGGTTTTTTATTTTCTTCACAAGGTTACAGATCCCAAAATAATCCAATTTTTATACAAAATCACTAACATATGCACAGTTCAACCCTAAAAAAAAATCATATTTTTTGACAGAAAATCGAACATAAAATAGCATGGTTCCCGCGTGCCCGGGATCGAGATGCGCAGTTTATCGATAAAGCACAAATAACCTATTCTAAACATGAAAATAATAAAAAAAGCAATAAATAATATAACAAATTTAGATTTGATGCTTGAACATGTAAAATAAGCATTAATATGATGAAATAAAATAAAAAAATCAGAGAAAACATGGTTGGGATTTGATATAGCTATTAATTAAAAGAGGGTTTCGACCATCAAACGGTCGAATCTCATCTTTTCTTTGACATAAATATAACAAATATTGATCTAAGCTATTCTAATGGATCAAGAACGTAAAATACATCTTGATACAACATTAGATCATGTACTTCAATTTCTTTCATGGTTTTTGAATGAAAACGAAGCTTGAATCCCATAACAAGGGGAGCGGCAATAAATAAAGTATTAAGTAAAATACTGAAAAGCTAAGAAATAATGGTGGAAAATCTTACCTTCAAGCTGCTGCAATGAAGGAGACCTTGAAGGACGAGCGCACCACAATTTTGAGAGGGAGATAAGGAGAGAATAAAGCATGAGGGTCAACCCCCTTGGTCCTCCTATTTATAAATTTTCTAACTCTTAATTAAAGAGTTGGGTTATTTTGAAATTCTTCCTCTTAATTAATTAAGATAGATCCATGGGGGGGGGGCGATTTTGCTTGGAGTGTTTCAACCTTGGAAGGCTCTATTTAATTAGTCTTAATTAGACCTAACAAAAACTCCTAATGAGTTAAGAAAGATCTCAAATGTGGCATCCCCCTTGTGGGCCCACATTTGGTTTTTTAAAGCTTTAAAATATCACAGTGAAAATAGAATTTTAAAATCGATTTTAACACTTTTCAAAAGTCTAACCTGAGTAGGACACTGACTAATCCTAAACTAACCCAAACACTCTCAAATGTGGCACCACCCAAAGTGGGCCCCATTCGATTTTCAGAAAAATGATTTAAAAACCTGAAAATAAAGGGTTAAAAATGAGATTTTAAAAGGGGTCCGAAAGAATGAACTTTGAAATTGAGAGTTTCGAGTCAACCAGAATTTTGACTGGATCGAAACTCCTCTAGATTTGGCACCAACTATGTGGGCCCCATATTAGGGTTTTGAAAAAGTTAAAATAAAGACTGAAAAGGGTTTTGAAACGAAGTTGAAATCACTAGATGAGAATCAAAAGTTTTGAAAACAAAGTCCTAAACTAACTGAAACTCTTGACTAGAGTCCTAAAATTTTGAAACTCTTAAATTTGGGTTTTTGAAAAACAAACGAAGAGATTTTGAAAGAACTTCTCAGAGATTAGTAAAAATGGACAAAATACGGGACCAGGGTTAGAGTCCTAATCGACTAGGACTCTCGGATAGAGTCCTAGAATTTTGAAACTCTTAAAACTGATTTTGTTTTCGAAAAACAAGTGAAATAAATATAAAAATATGAAATCAGAGTAGAGTTCTGGACCGATTGAAACTCTAGGGCAGAGTTCTAAAATCTTGAAACTCTTGAAATTGGGTCTGTTTTCAAAAAACAAGTGAAAGTAAAGGTAAAAAATGAAATCAAAGTAGAGTTCCGAACCGACTGAGACTCTGTGATAGAGTCCTAAAATTTTAGAACTCTACAAAAAAGTCATGTAATTTTGAAATTTGGTTGTTTGAAGATAAATAAAGAAGTTTTTGAAAGTTTTTCATGAAAAATTGAAGTCAGGGTTAGAGTCCTGATCTAACCGAAACTCGGGGAAAGAGTCCTGATTTGACTAAAACTCTAAAATTTTGATTTCTTTGGAGAGGTTTTGAAAGATTTCTATAAAAACAGGTAAAAATAGAGGTAAAAGATAGAGTCCTGATCTGACTGAAAATCTGAGACAGAGTCCTAGTCCAACTAAATCTCTAAAATTTTGACCAAAATAGAAGATTTTGATAGATTTTGTTGAAAACAAGTAAAAATAGAGATGGAAGACAGAGTTCTAGTCCGACTAAAACTCTGGAATAGAGTCCTAGTCTGACTGAAACTCTAAGATTTTTGTCTTTTTGAAAGTCAGATAAGAAGGTTTTTTAAAACAAGTGAAAAACAAGAATAAAGGATAAAATTGGGATAAAGTCCTAATCCGACAGAAACTCTAGAACAGAGTCCTAGTCCAACTGAAACTCTGAAATTTTGGCCAAAATGAAAGATTTTGAAAGGTTTTCTCTAAAAGAGATAAAGGTAGAAGTGAAAGGTAGAGTCTTGATCCGACTGAAACTCTGAAAAAGAATCCTAGTCCGACTGAGACTCTGAGATTTTGGCCAAAATGAAGGAAATGGGCTAGGGATAAGACTTCTTCTGATTTAAAACCAAAATAGAATTTTTAAAAGGTTCAAAAATATAAAAAGACAGAGTCCTGATCCAACTAGGACTCTTAAAATTTAAGAAATTTGGATAAAAGAAGATATCCAGAAGTGACACCACCTAGATGGGTCTTATCTGAGAATTGAGATCAGTAAAAAAATGAGTTTAAAACAAATCCAAATTATTTTTCTAAGGAAAATATTTTGAAATAAAGGAATATAAGATCCTGGGGATTGACGAATGGCAAATATCAATCTAAAACCCAGGTTTTTGAAATTGATTTCAAAAGAAAAGTTTTTAAAACTCGAATCTGGATTAAAGATTTTGAAAAATAGGAGTGCTGGATCTCGAAAATGCCATGCAATGCAATGAAATGACATGAAATGGCATGCAATGATACAAAATGATGCAAAATGATATGAAATGAGATACAAAATGCGAACCATGGTTGAGGGATTTGAAGTCCCAGACCCCTGGCAGAGACAAAGAGTTGAACATTTCTATTCGAAGGTAAAAATTGATGATTGAAATCGAGCCAAAATAGATATTAAATCTTGATTGCAAGATGAAGTATTGAAATTTGGTGAAAAATTTGGGCTCTAAATAGCTCTGGCTTGGGTGTCGACCAACTTGTTCTCTAAAGGATTTAGAGAGCGGGTCCCAGTAGCAAGAGGAAAGGATTTGTGAGCGAAGGTGGAAAATTTGGGGTGTTTACAAATAAGCTCTTAAAAAATTGATTGTTGAATTTTAATTACTTTTAATTTTTCTTTTAAAGCAATAAGCATAGCATTGATTAGAATACAAAGTTTATCAAAGACCGTTCCTTATGTTCGACATGGTTCTTACACTGGTGAGAGTTGGTTTTTATAATTTGGTGGCTAACTTTGACAAATAATTTTTATCAAAATACATCTTTAAAATATATTTCATAAAAAAGTCACCAAATTTTTGGCACCGTTGCCGGGGAATGGCAATTGAAAACAAGTATTCGCTTTATTGACTCTTGTTTGTTTACGTATTACTTAGGATTGTTAGTTTACCTTTTCGCAAAATTTTTAGGATTGCTAGTTACTTTCCTTGAATTTTAATTAGGATTGTTAGTTTGCTTTCGTATTACTTAGGATTAGAACCACGTTGCTTGCTATCCATAGTGCTAGCTTACTTTTTTTGCCCAGCCCACCTAGTAGGGTACCCTTCTTATAGGTGACTGTGCATGATTGGTAACTTGCACATAGTTTAATTCTTGCAAAAATAATTGCATGGGTGCAAGTGCGTGTTTGTTTGTGTTTACTTACTTTTTGTTTTTCATTTCTGCAAAATAATTGCATGCTTCATGGTTTGGTTGGTTTGATCATGCTTGCACGCTAGAATTAGGTAGAAAACCACTTTAGGACGGTTGCCTACACCGGTCTTCGTTTAGGTGTATGCATAGGCAAAGGTCAAAAGACCCCGAACTTGTTTTGCCTATAGAGGACCCCGAGTCCTTAATTAGAAAAGCCCATCAATCTAGCCACATGGCAGAAGATCAAAGACTTACCCGTCCGCTCAGGGAATACTTTATTCTAAATGTTTACATCCCTACCTCCTGCATCACGAGACCTGATGTGGGAGCAAATCAATTTGAAATTAATGCCAGTGTCATACAGATGCTTTTATTTTTTTATGGCCTTAGTAATGAGTACCCATATCATCACCTCGATGAATTCTTTGAGATTTGCTCCACTGTGCAGATCCATAACTTTGGAGATGACGCTTTGAGGTTAACTCTATTTTCCTTTTCCCTAAAGGATAAAGTGAAACACTGGCTTAAATCCCTAGATACAGTTCGTATTGCTAACTGGGAGCAAATACAAAAAGAATTTCATGAAAAATATTTTCCTATTAGCAAAATGAATCAATATTGAAATGCCATAACTAGTTTTCTCCAAATAGAGGGAGAACAGTTTCATGAAACCTAGGATAGGTTGAAAGACCTACTCAGGAAGTATCCTCACCACCAAGTGCCTAAGTGGCAGTTGGTGTAGAACTTTTATGATGGCCTGACTGAGAAAGATAGGCAAATGGTAGATTCTTCATGTGGGCGCATGCATATGCTGAAAAGTGAGGATGAGGCATGCACCCTATTCAAAACATTGAGCGAAAACTCAATGCATCATATCACAGCCTTGAGAGTTGATAGGACACCTGTGAGATCCAAGAAAGGCAGGATATACGAGGTAGGGGCCTCCCTAGAGTTGCATTATAAAGTGGATACACTGATCCAAAAATTGGATCAGTTACTTTCATGCTCTACCCCAACACAGCAGGTGTGTGTTGTGTGCTAGCCCAGCACACCATGTAGTGGACTGTCCGGTGGTGCCACAATATACTAAATTTGTTTAGGAACAAGTTCAGGCGGTGTAAAGTTTCGCTAGGCCTGCAAACAACCCTTTTACGCAAACTTATAACCCAGGATAGCGACACCATCCAAACTTTTCGTGGAAGAATTCACAAGGCCCACCCACCTTTCCTTTCCAGACCCAGAGTAGACCGGGTAACTTTTAGTCAAGTTACCCACGTACCAATTTTCCTCAAGCGCTACCCCAATATAGCTAGCCTTCTCCACAGGAACCCACATCTAATCAAGCCTTTTAGGATAAGCTTTTAGAAGCCTTTTCAGATATAAAGGCTAACCTCAGTTACCATACGTAGTCAATAGCTAAGGTAGACACTCAAATAGGATAGTTGATCGAGGCGTTGAGTAGGCGCAATGAGAGGAGCTTACCAAGTCAACCCATAGTCAACCCGAGGAAAAAATAACCGATGCACCATGGCTTGCATTTGATAGAGGATCATCAAGAGCAAGCAAAGGCTGTTATAACCCTTTGGAGTGAGAAATAGTTTCACCCACTCAGGGAGACAACTGAGGACCCCAAGGACCTACCAATAGAAAAGTTGGACCCGTCCACCAGGCCCAAGGAAAGTGGTCAGGACACACAACATGAGCCATCTACTCCCTACATCCTTAGAGCCCCTTTCCCTCAGGCCTTAGAGAAGTCAAAGTCATTTGGAAAACAATGAGTCAAAATGAATAAAATGCTTGAATTATTCAAGCAAGTTCATATAAACCTCCCATTGCTTGATGTGATTCAGCAGGTTCCTGCCTACGCAAAGTTTCTCAAAGAGCTTTGCACCCAAAAGCGGAAGTCTAGGTCCAATGCACCCATGCAGGTATATTTGACTGAGCAAGTGAGTTCAGTGCTTTTGCACCAAACATCACCTAAGCTCAAGGACCTAGGGGCGCCCATCATTTCCTGTGTCATAGGAAACATCACTATCAAGTGTGTATTGCTCAATCTTAGGGCAAGTGTTAACATCTTGCTGGGTTTTCTTATTATACATTTGGGCTTAAAGACATAAAGCCTACAACTTTGACATTGCTGCTGACAAATTGATCTGTCAAGGTCCCACGAGGGATCCTTGAAGACGTATTGGTCAAGGTAGAGGACTTCTTTTTCCCCATCGACTTTATCATTTTGGATATAGAAGGCGTAGACTACGTCCGATAGACACCAATTATTTTGGGTCGCCCTTTCTTGGCAACAGGTAATGTTTGCATTAACTGTTGCACCAGAGCCATGGATGTATCTTTTGGCAACAAGAAGATGCGATTAAACATCTTCAATGCTGCCATGGGACCTGCAGGCAATGACGTTTGTTTCCAGGTAGATGTTGTCCAAGACCTAGTTGAAGCGGAGCCTTTATGGATGTCTAGTGATTGTCCTCAGGATAAGGATAATGGATTATTCCCAAAAGACGAGTTAGATTTTCATGATGTGATGATGGTCTCACCAGGCGAAAGAAGAGTAGCCTGGACTTTTGATCCTCTCCCAGACCTGCCAGAGTTACTTGCCAAACCCTCTGTCGAGTGTCTGCCAGTACTTGAGTTGAAGCCCTTACCAGCTACTCTCAAGTACACCTTTTTAGGTGATCAACAAACACTTCCTGTTATTATTGCTTCAGACCTGACAAGCGATCAAGAGCATCAGTTAATTCAGATCCTTTAGGAGAATAAAACAATGATAGGGTGGTCAGTTGCAGATTTAAAAGGGATCGATCCCTCTTTCTGAATGCATAGGATTATCATGGATGAGGGTGCTAAACCCTCCAAAGAAATACAGAGGAGGTTAAATCCCAATATGCGGAAGGTGGTGAAATGGTTGGATGCTGAGATTATCTATCCCATATCTGATAGTCAATGGGTGTGCCCTACTCAAGTTGTCCCCAAAAAATTGGGGCTCATAGTGACGATGAATGAGCATGGAGAAAGCATCTCCATGAGAACCACTACTGGGTGGCAAGTTTGCATTGATTATAGAAAGTTGAACAATACAACGAGAAAGGATTATTTTCTATTATCGTTCATTGACCAGATCTTAGAGAGACTCGTAGGCCAAAGTTATTTTTTCTTCCTGGATGGATATTCAGGATATAACCAAGTAGTCGTTCACCCAGAGGATCAAGAGAAGATCACATTCACATGTCCTTATGGCACCTTTGCATACAAACATATGTTGTTTGGGCTATGCAATGCCCTAACGACCTTTCAAAGGTGCATGATGGTCATCTTCTCAGATATGGTGAATGACGTCTTAGAGATATTCATGGATGACTTCTCAGTTTACGACTCTTCTTTTGAGGTTTGTCTCCAAAAGTTGACTAGAGTATTAAAAAGGTGTATGGAGACAAACCTGGTGCTCAGTTGAGAAAAAAGTCACTTTATAGTGAAACAAGGTATAGTGTTGGGTAATATTATGTCCCAAAGAGGTATTGAGGTAGATAGGGTGAAGGTTGACACCATTGCGGAACTTACTCCACCTACCTCAATACGCAAGATTCGTTTGTTTATAGGACATGTTGGATTTTATCATAGATTTATCAAGGACTTCAGCAAGATCTCATGTCCTTTATTTGCTTTGCTTTCTAAGGAGTCGCCCTTTCACTTTAGTCCTGATTGCATACAGGCTTTCCTTACACTTAAGGAAGCCTTGATTTTAGCTCCCATTCTGGGATCTCCAGATTGGACAATTTCCTTTGAGATTATATGTGACGCCTCTAACTATGCGGTTGGATCCATTCTCGAACAAAGAATTGATCAAAAATCATATGTGATTTATTACGCTAGTAGAACCCTCTTGGATTCTCAGTTAAACTATACCACCACAGAGAAGGAACTACTAGCAATAGTATTCACATTAGAGAAGTTCTGATCATACTTATTGGGTTCTAAGGTGGTCATCTACTCAGCCCATATTGCTTTGCGGTACTTGATGAGCAAGAAGGACACTAAACCACAACTCATCTGGTGGATCTTGTTACTACAAGAGTTTGATCTTGAGATTCAAGATAAGAGTGAAAGTCAGAATGTAGTAGCAGATCATTTGTCAAGACTGACAGTAGAGTTATCTCCTCATTTGAGATCGATTAATGACTCTTTTTTGGATGAGCAGATATTGAGTATTCGACATTTCCCTTGGTTTGCCAACATAGTCAATTATCTGGTGACAGGAGAATTCCATGCGGATTAAAGTAAAATGAAAAAAGATCATTTTATGGCGCAGGTGAAGCATTACTTCTGAGAGGATCCAAAACTATTTTAATTAGGTGCAGACCAAGTTATTCGAAGATGTGTGCCCGAGGAGGAGGTCCATTCTATCTTGACTTTCTGCCACTCCTTGGCATGTGGGGGACACTTTTCTAGTAGAAAGACCGAAGTGAAGGTCTTGCAGTCTGGATTTTGGTGGCCCACACTGCACAAGGATGCTCATGATTTGTCATAGATGTCTGTGTTGCCAGTGAATGAAAAATATATCCAAGAGAGATATGATGACCCTGATCCCCATTCTGATAGTTAAATTTTTTGATGTGTGGGGGATAGATTTTATGGGTCCCTTTCCACCCTCATTCGGTTTTGTTTACATTCTTGTTGGTGTAAATTATGTATCCAAGTGGGTAGAGGAGTTGGCAACTGGAACCAACAATCACAAGGTAGTGCTTAAGTTCATTAAGCACAACATCTTCAGTCAGTTCGGTATGCCATGTGCCATCATCAGCGATGGAGGAAAATATTTTAGGAATGTGCAGGTTGCTTCTTTACTAAAGAAGTATTCAGTGCATCACAGAATAGTCACCCCATACCACCCACAAACCAGCAAGCAAGTTGAGGTCTCCAACAGGGAGATCAGGAGGATCTTAGAAAAAACAATCAAACCAGATCGTAAGGACTGATCCCAGTGCTTAGATGATGCTTTATGGGCATATATGATCGCTTACAAGACCCCCATTGGCATGTCACCATATCGATTAGTTTTTGGAAAAGCATGCCACCTTCCCATTGAGTTGAAACATAGGACCTATTAGGCCATCAAAGCATTCAATTTTGATTTATCTCAGGCTGGTAAGCAACACAGGTTACAGTTGAGTGAGCTGGAAGAGCTCTGCAATGAGGCATATGATAGTGCCAAAATTTATAAAGCACGAACCAAAGCCTTCCATGACAAGCACATTCTTAGGAAGGAGTTTGTGCCAAGACAAAAAGTTTGGCTATTCAATGCTAGGTTAAATTTTTTTCCAGACAAGCTTAAGTCTGAATGGGATGGCCCGTTCGTGGTCCACACAGTTTTTCCCATGGTGCGGTTGCGTTAGTGGATCCCAAAACTGGAGGAATTTTTAAAGTAAATGGGCAAAGGCTGAAGCCCTACATTTTGGATATTGGTGAGAGATAGGACATTGAGTCCATCCACCTTATAGAGTGCGAGGGATAGCACCATCTGAATTTTGGCTAAAGAGTTAAAACTTAGCGCTTGTTTGGAGGCAACCCATCTCAGTGTTGTAATTATTAGTAGTTTTCTGTTTATTTGTTTCCTTGATTCTTTCTTTGACAGATCATACATACATGTCATAATGAGTTACAAAAATAGGACAATCTGGAGCTTCACAACATGACACATCCTATCAAGGGAGCTCCAGCATGTATATTCGATCCTATCTTTCCTTCGCTCACTCTCCTATATTTTTATGTGCATTCATGCATCCATATAGTTTCATTCAAGCATAGGGGAGTGCCACTGAGGACAGTGACATTTAAGCATTGGGGAATGTATGATATACCTAAAATTTTTTGTCTATGTATAAAAGTTTTGAAGAACTCATAAAAATTGGGCATTCTTAAAGCAAAAATTTAACAATATATAATGTTTTTTGCATATCTTTGGCATTTCGAGATGAATTTTAAGCCCCATGTAGACATTTTTCAAAATCGATTTGGATGAAAAGGATACTTATGTGGCATTTGAAGAAAATATTGTTTATAATTGTTAAAGTCTATTATGATTTATATGAATACAAATACATTAATTTTTTTCTAAAATGAGCAATGTTAGCAAAGAAAGAAAAAGAGCATACAAATAGTATTTTGACACTTATAGCTGGAGCACATTTAAAAGCAAGGTTCAGGCATGAGTTAAAGTGCTTGCACTCATGTAATTGAATTTCTAATCACTGAGAACAGACACGAGTTGAAGTGTTTATACTCAAGCAAATAGGGCAGCTAGAAATATCAAAACTCTCTATATAATTATCATATGAGGCATTTTAGATTTGAGTAATTAAGCCTGAGAGGTGTTCTACACTTGGTGCCTAAAACTATCTGGTTTGGGAGCCATCAGCCCAAATCTCGCTACAAGGATCCATTAGAAAGTTTGATTAGTAGAGACATTGCTAAAGAGAGAGAAAAACTATATGTAATTATGAAAATCCAAGATGTAGTGACTCGATTGACTAAGTTCGAGGAACACTCTGTGTCTAGTGCCCTAAGGTCATCTGATCTATGAGTCACCGGCCTAAAGCTCGTTACATGGGTCATAAAATCTAAAAATTGACATAGTGCTCAATGAAAGAAAAATAAAAACAAAAAGAGCCTAAAGAAAAGAAAAACATTGCTTTGAAAATTTTTACAAAACAGTATAAAAGCATTTGTGTAATGATAAATAGAGGATGACATGAGTAAACAAAATTTTTCTAAAAATAAAACATGCATAATCTAGAAGTCTAGAGAGATAGAAAGAAAATTTTCTACTATGGAGGCATAGATGATTCAAATAAATGAAAAAAAAAATGTGAATATCTAAAATATATTTGTTAAAAATAGCTTTTACTTGCCTGATAATTTTGGAAAATCATGAAATTATGCATGACAGAGATGTTTGTGGGTATCATCATTGGAAACCCTCACAAGACCTTACTCGTCCACTGCAGTAACCCAGGGGTTTAAAGGGCTTGTTTTATATGCTAAATGCAACTGTGATTCCTATGAAAATGAGTTAGGCATTTTACTTTTGTTTTTGTATTTTTTAGAATGGACATTTCATTTTCTTTGTAATTTGGATCAGCGTTTGCTCGAGGACTAGCAAACAATATGCATAGAAGAATTTGATAATGCATTCATAATTCATACATAAATCATGCATTTAAGTATCTTTGATTGGTTTACATTCCATGCTTATGATGTTTCAGAAATAAAGAAGTTATGGTTCAAATCTTGTGAAATTCAGAGTTAAAACGAGGAAGTTATGGCCATTTTATGGTTTTGGAGTGAATTCCAAGGCAATTCGGATCTTGATCCAGTCTAAAACACATTAATTAGATCATGAACCCAATTCAAATGTGTTTAGCAAACACATTTACCCAAATCCATCATATGTTTTTTTTTAAAAAACCGTTTAGATTGATGCCACCTTGTAATTATATTTTTAAAGAGTTTATGTAGTTTTTTGAATATTGTAAAATTTATAGAACTTAATTTGAATTTTTTTTACTAGGCTATAAATAACCACAAAGAGGGGCGTGAATGGCATCTCCAGCCCAATTCACGCCCAACCTTCTTATCTTTTCCCTTCTCTTCTTATTCCCATGCAAATTCTCTTCTCTTCTCCTCTTTTCAAAATGTCTTCTTCTTCCTCTTCTTCCATTATTTTTCCTTTCTCTTCTTTTCTTACTTAAGAACTGAGTATAGAGGTATTATCCAAAGGTAGTTCTGCACATCAAAAGAGGTGGAGATCACTCTCTTCTCAACCAAAGCAAACCGAATTAGCTGGATCATCCATCCGGTGAGTTTTTCCTCTTCTCTATTGCATGCATTTGCATGTTCTTTTGTTTTTCTTTATTTTTATTTTCCATTGTTTTGATTTGATCAATTCAATTGTTGTTGTTTCCTATAATTTTCTGTTTTTTTAGTTCTTATTCATTTTCTCTAATCGAAAATCACAAAAATTCTAGTAGAAGAAGCAAAATTGGCATTCTTGGAATTGGCACAAGTCCAATTCTAATCGGCCGATTGAATCTTCTAGTTAGATTCAATTTCAATATTGTTTTCATTTTCTTTTCTTTTAGATCAAATTAGATTGGATCAAATCAATTGATTTGTGGTTGATTTGAACTTTCCTTTCATTTTTTAGCAAAAAAACACAAAAAGAGAATGAAGATCTATACTCAATTGGCATAAATCAAATTGTACATATGATCAAATCATTCTATAAATTGTAGATCTCATTTTTGCAATTTGATTCTTTTTTTTGTGATTTCAATTCTATAGTTAGTTGATTTAGAATTTAGATTTTATTCCATGAATTTTGGATTACTCATTATTTGATCCAATTCAATGAATCAAAGTGTGAAAATCATGAATTCTGGAATTTTGTTTTTCTGTTTTTTTGCTTTATTTTGTTTTTAGCATAAATCGAGTTTCTGGAATCCAAATCGAGATTCGTAAATTGGATCTGATTTTTGCTTGAGTCCATTTTCATTCTGAAGATTTTCAGCAAGATCATAGTCTATTGCATGGCCTGTCATGGACTTTTCTGGTGACCTATCCAGAAATCTCAAAATTGTTGTTCTGCAATTTTCTGTTATTTTTCTCTATTTTGTTTTTCAATTATCTGAAGTTTTCAAATTCCAAATTCAAATCCATAAATTGGATCGGATCACTGAACACGTCTATTTTTTATTGTTAAATTTTTGTTTAGTTTTGATTTTGTTTGCTATGCTTCCAATGCTAAATACATGAAGCTATCAGATAGTTGATAGTAGATTTCCTATTTTTTTAGTTGTTGTTCATTTAGTTGTAATTGGCGTTTTACACAAAAAATTTCAATTTCATAAATTAGACTCTTTTTTTACATGTGTTAGGATTATCTCTATAAATTTTTAGAAGGATCTGAATCCGATTAAGAATCCTTTCTGCTAAATTACAGAAACCTATTTTGATAGGAAATTCTGGAATGTGAATGGTAGAATTGTGATTTGGTGTGCTAACCCCATTAGTATAGAATTATGCATTTTTGGGTTTTCTTTTTAATTTTTTAGCAGGTGAAGGCCATTTGTTGGGTGGAGTGTGCTGAATTGAAAAGGATTTGGATCTCTATTGAAGGATAAAAAAGCGAAGGCTCTATTTTGGCCACATTCAAGACTTGTAATTAATTTCATTTCAGTTTGATTGAGTTGTAATAAGCTCTTAAAACATTTGATTGTTGAATTTTAATTACTTTTAATTTTTCTTTTAAAGCAATAAGCATAGCATTGATTGGAATATAAAGTTTATCAAAGACCGTTCCTTTAGTTCGACTCGGTTCTCACACTAGTGAGAGTTGGTTTTTTTAATTTAGTAGTTAACTTTCACAAATAATTTTCATCAAAATACATCTTTAAAATACATTTCATAAAAAAGACACCAAGTTCCTCTACCCAATGATGTACCTATGTCAAACAAGGTCACATCAGGTTAGATCTGATTCATATTCCAACAACTATGACTAAAGACTAACCACAAGCAAATTCACAAAAAGAGAGAGAGAGAGAGAGAGAGAGAGAGAGAGAGAGAGAGAGAGAGAGAGAGAGACCAGGTATAGAGATGAAGAATTTTGCAATAGTGGTTGAGGGTAGAAGGCGCCAAAACAAACTCTGGATAGCTTAGAGAGTGGCTGAAAATGGCGGCCATCTTTAATCTTTTGTCTTCTTCTTCCTCAACTTCTCTTTCTAGGAGATTTTGTTGTTTGGGGAAAATTTGCAGGACATGAAGGGGCGATATAAAATGGGGGTATTAAATTTAGCGTAATTCACTTATAGGCGCAAATTTTATGGCGACTTTAGATGCATGACATTATTTAAAGAAAGACACCTTTGTTTTCAAAGATGACTTTGGAAGCGAGAAATGGTAAGAAAAATGCAAGTAGGAAAGAAAAATAACTTTTTCAACCATTCCAAACTAGCGAAATTTTTTGAAAGAAAAGTTTTTCAAAAAAGTGTGACTTTTGATAGAAAAAATGTCTCCACTTGAAAGGGTAAAGGAAATTTTTTCTATCAAAAACTCGTTTTGATTAGGTCAACCATTCACCCAACACATTTCATCCCATGGGCTGCCACCTGAAGAGCTTTCTCCATCCTTATCTTCCTCTCACCACCACCATTTTCAGGTCTCTCTCTCTCTTGAGTGTAGTTGACCACCTCCTTCTCTCTCTCATGCTCGAACCACCTTTCTCTAAGAGGTAGCTGATCGACCTCTCCTCTTTTTTCTTACATTTTTCATTATGTTTTTCTCATGCTACACAAACAAGTGAAGATTTTTCATTTTAAAAAGTTACCATATTGAAAGTTTTCATAAGCAAAATTTTCTTGCTCCCAAACATGCCTTAAGTCAATATAAAAGGTATTAACATTATATGCAGGGTCACTTACAGCCATCCATCTTGGCATTTCATGAGATGGATGTGGTCTCCATCTCGATAAATGTGTGAGATGGGTGGCTGTTAGCAGTGTTGTATCATGCAACGTCATTGCGTAAAAAATGCCCACATATATGACATATAGTATATAAGTATATAATATATAAAATGAGCTTATTCAAGTTGTGCCAAGTTGAGCTTTCCATGTTTGCGCTCAACTCATTTACCAGATGTCTCGTAACTTAACTCGCAAAGCTTGATTTTCGTGCTCAGCAAAGCTGAACGATGAGTTACTCATCTTGTTTCTTAGCCCTACCTATTTTGTCACCCATCTCTCATCAATCATCTTTTGTAACCAAGTGAGCTCGCATCTTACGCTCATTCATATGAATTTTGGTACATTTGTGATAAGCTTAGAATGTACCAAATTTTCAAACTACAAAAAATCATATTGTTACATCAAAAATCTATGATCTAAAAGTGGATTCTTACTATTTTTAACATATATAATATGCATTATATATATAGGTTAATCTAACCATTAAACTAGTTATGTGTAACATTAGATGAATTCAACCTTATAAAAATAACTAAAGATATTTTTGAAAATGCATGGATACCTTTTTGGGTAATATAGGTCTTTTGAACTTAAAGGAAATTGAAAAGTCAAACCCCTTTTTCAAAAAAGTAACTTGATGAATATTTCAAATTTACCTTGTTGATCTCAAAAAGTAACCATACAGTTTAAAAAAAATCATGCTTTTAAAGGTATTTTAGTTATTTAAAAATGGTTGAATCCATTTAATGTTAAATACAACTAGTTTAATGTTAGATTAACCATATATATATATATATATATATATATATATATATATATATATATATATATATATATATATATATATATACGAGTTGAGTTGAGACAATCTTGCGTGTTCGTGCTCAACTTATTTACCTAAATGAGTTGGCTCATAGTCGACTCGCTAAACTCAATTTTTGAGCCAAATAATAAGTTGCTCTTCTCGTTTCTAAGCCCTAATCCTGGCAACGCCTTGTTTATGACTACGAGGGTAGCAAATACTATCCCTATATATCTTTTATTCTTTTTATGTGAAAGAAATATGAATGAAGCACCAAAGATGGGGGCGGAGCCACCTTTGGGCCAGTGGGCACGTGCCCACCTTGATCCGAGAGTTTTTCTTAAGAGGGTATGGGTCAGGGTTTCACAGGGTGTAGTAGCCACCCTGACCTGCGTTGCACAAGAATAGTGCTCGGGTTAGGTTGGGCACTGGTGCCTGACCCGACAGTTCCCCACTCCCCCTCATATGTCAACTCACAAGGTGCAAGGGCATGCATTGCGTGCTTGATCTGAGTCGCCATCCCCTTCCCTCGCATGACCCCAATCCCCCCACCCTTCTCAGTTTCTCCACCCACCTTTTTGCCCTAGTTATGCCCTCAATCCCCCATCTCTCTTTCTCTCTATGAGGCTCCATGGACATCCACCCTAAGTCACCTCTTGCCTGACCCCACCACCAACACCATGCTGTTTAGGGCCTCTAGGCTCACCTTGTTTCACCTTCATGGCTCTGTCCTTGACCCCTCCTACCCAGCACAACAACACCGATGGTCCCCCACCTTGTTCGCCTTATCCCACAGACCACAAGCCTACCCACCCTATTCTCGTGGCATGTTCCCCCTCTATCCAGACCATCCCTGACCGGTTGACCCCCCCTACCACCCATCCAGGCCCCAACCTATTCTACAGCTTCCGCTCTTGCCCTTTGCCCTCTCTGAGGCTTCGCTCCTATCTTGACCCCATCCACGTGTCACCTATGGTTGGTGGTCTCTCTCTCTCTCTCTGGCAGGTGGTCCTTTGCCCTCCCGGCAAGGCTGTGACCCCACAACGGAGTTCCCCCCTTTGATCTCTCTCTTTGTCTAAAAGTATCTCCTTCTCATCGATACAAGTACCTATTCCGTTAAATCTTTCGGGTAAGATTCTGAGATTTCTAACAGAGTCATCATCTTGCTTCTTTTTCTTCTTTTTGTACAATTTTTGAGTTTTTTTTTTGTGAAAATATGCTTTTCTTACTTTTTTCTATGTAATCATTGGTTGAAACTTGAAAATGAGATGTACCCATAATTTCGTATTATTAGACCGAACATCCGAGCAAAAAAAAATGTATTTATATTCTTGAGATTTGAGAATGAGATGTATTCGTATTCTTGTAATAGTTTGGTTTTAATTTTTTATTTATTTAAATGACATGAATTATATTATGCTTTTAGGATGTAATTTATTTTTCTTTTTAATCATTGATTTTGATTAGAACTTAGAATAATAGAATTTAAGGGTTTTTTTTTCTTGTTTCAATTAGCATAGATGAGAATTTTAAGTTTCTTTTTTCAATAAGCATGCATTTGTTTCAATTAGCATGTATTTTTTATTTTAATTAATATGTATCTATTTTAATTAATTTAATTCTTATTCAATTATTAAATACTTGTTACTTGTTAGTAATTGTTAGTATACGATTTGTTTTAGTTACCTATATCGAAAAGGACATATTTGGGATTGTTAGCAACGAATCAAATATGAATGGTTTTCAAAATATTAAAAATCGATGAGACCAATTGTAAAAGGTATTTAGAGTAACTATTTTTAATTGTGAATGTTCCTCTTTGTTTTGAGTGGCTTGTACTTTTTTTAATTATTTATAAAACATTTATGATGCCTTTTATTGATTTTTTAGGATATTTGTGCTTCTTTGTCACATCTTACTAAATACATTTCAAGACCGAAGCTTGAGATTAGTCACACTATATTATTTATAGAAGGTACTTTATTTGAATGAATGAGTTTGTGTTTAAATGATACATATTTGTATTTGAACTTTAAATGTTTGAAAAATCTATGAGCAAAGAATAAAATTATATTTTTGAATGAATTGATGGGCATGTTATGAAGTTATATGTTTAAATATTTGATGGTCATGTCAAAATGTGTTTGAATGAATTTATGTTTAAATATTAAAAAAAATTTATGTTTGTGTTTGAATTGATATGCTTGTATTTAAACTTTGAATGTTTGAAAGAATTTATAAACATGAAATAAATTTATATTTCTGAATGAATTGATGGGCAAGTTATAAAGTTACGTGTTTGAATGTTTGATAGACATGCTAAAATTTGTTTAAATGAATTTATAAATGTTTAAAGTAAGACCCAAGTTAGAATGAGTTCTATGGATGTTGTTATGCTATCTAGTCTATAGTTGAAGACATTAGCTTCAATATTTTGTCACCATGCATTTGTGTCTACCCTGACTTAAATTCCTGGCTTTGCCCCTATATGAGCCTTGGGTTGAGGTGCAATCACATTTCACCAAAAACAAAAGGAGGGAGTGCGAGTGTGGGTTGTGTATTTCCAATGAGATCTCTTTCTCTTGGGTTTGAATCTCACGAAGGTTATACCCTAGGTTTAGGAGTGCCAATGGGCAGGGTTTGACCTGGAGCCGACCTATATCAAGCGTCAGGGTTAAAGTCTGATAAGAATCTGGGTTGGACCCAAAGGATCTGATTAGTATATGGAGATGGGTATGGTTTGTGAAATTTCATACTAGACTCAAGTTTAGCCTGAGTTCTGATTAAGATTCGTGATTTTTCAAATTAAAAGAGAGAAAAAATATTATTTTGTAGGCATGGATCAGGTTCATGTAATCTTTATATAAGACACGGGTATGGTTTTCTTTATGGTAGACCCGATTGACCCTGGTCAGAACCCAGTATCTACACCTCAAAGTCAGATCCGACCCGTTGAGTCGTTGACACCCTTACCTAGGTTTCGTACTAAAAAAAAAAGGAAAAACGTGATGCCCCACCTTACATCATTGCGCTATGTTGCGGCTGGCGTTCTTCTTGGGCATGTGCGGTGAATTCAGGTTTGAAAAGATCAGGTGCAATACGATTGCAAAAATATTTGTGCATTAAGCACCTGATAACCCTCCATCTTGGGGGCAGGGCTGTCAGTTGTGGGGCCCAAGGCCTGATGGAGGGCAACCAGGTGCTTAATGCACGAATTTTGTGCCATGTGATTGCACCTGACTCCATTCAGGCAGGGCATCAGCTTTCTTGTTTTTTTTTTTTTTTTTGAGGGGCTTGCACCAGATCCGTTCTGGTACAAGTGGGGATCACTTATTGACAACAGAAATTCCATTATAGAGAATTTGTTCCATTTCCCAGGCAGCAATTCAACGAATTAGTTCCTTTTCCCAGGCAGCAATTTTCCAATTTGGTAAGGAACAACCAAGGGAGCATCCATGCCAATCACCATCAAGAACAGCTTATACGAAGGAATTATGAGTAAAATTATAAAGATGAATGCAAGACGTACAGTTTCAAATTTGGCAATGTTCTGAAAGTATGCACCACGAATCAATTCACAACCAAACAAACTCAGGGTGCTGACATAACAAATTCTGACCTTTTAATCTTAACTCTTGCTGTATGGTTGAAGCTGGGTGCATACTCAGGCCGGCAAGGGGACTGGGACCTCAAGGGTTTTTACCAACCAGAGGCCAGCCAATGTGCGATCGGTGATGAAGGCGCTTTCTCCTTGAACTATTAAACAAAAAAGAAAAAAAAACTGCAATTGATAGGTAATTTACACCTTGATTTTAGGTGTCTAGTCACCTATAAATTGATAGGAAAATTTGAAGCTAAAAATTGTTGGCTTGTCAACGGTATGAAATTACAACAAAATTTGTTATTATTGTAATGACACAATTCATTAAAAGATTTAATTTAACCAAAAAGGTCAAAAAAGGGAAGGGAAAAAGAGAGGAAGTAAGGGGGCCAGAATTTATTCCCAAAAAAATTATTAAGTCCGTCTAAAAGTGTCCTGACCTTATCTGTACTACATGCCAGAAGGCATTGAGAAATTACAGTCCTTACACGATATCAAATGCATAATCGATTTGATCATATTCGATAGATAGTGAACGTCAATTTTTCTCAAATCAAATCAGCCATAGTACCAGTTTCAACCACCAGCACCAGAGGACTCTCCACTCGTCACCCTTGGGAGCAATTCCCTAATTATCCAAACACCTTCATCCAACCATCCCAGCAGTACTTTATGACTAAAGTAAGGCTTGCCCACAGTACTAAACAAGGTTATGAGGTTAAGTCTTTTAATTCGAGTCCCTCTTCTTCTCTTTTGCCAAAAGAGCTTAATACAAAGACTAACATTGGAACTTGAATATGAGAGCGAGAGAGAGAGTTGATTGTAACTCAATGTTTCAGTTGCATAAATCTTTACTCCAATAAAACCAAAACACAAACACCTAAACATGATTCACGTTTAACTCACTTAAAAGCTTTGTCCTTATAAAACCTAAATATGAGCGTTTACATATGATATGAAGATTCACATGATGGTGCACGCGTGGACATTGTCGTCACTGAAGATTGCAACAGTATTGTCATCAATGGTGGAATAAATGGGGTTAGGAAAATAACCCTGATCGCTAGAATTGTAGCCGTGCCTGTAGTAGTTGTAGGTAGAAGAGAAGGAAGAATCCTCGTAATACTGAGACATATAAGGGTGGTACTCCCCATCGTACGGATACGGCCAGAACTCTGCTTTTCTGCCTGTTCCCCTCACTGCCTTGAGAACTCTACGCCCGTCTACGTAGCCCGTTACAGTTACTTTCTGCTTATCCATATTGATATTCACAGTATCGACTCCTGCCATGAAAACCATATTGCCATATATAGTAATGATGATGATTATCAATGAAAACCATAGTAATGATGACTACCAATGAAAACCATAGTAATGATGATTATCAATGGAATTTGGAACATATGTCATAACTAAACATGATGCATAATGATGATGGCAGTTTGATAGATGATATTAAGGGTGTGTACCATCCAATTTGGAGATGGCCTTCCTGATCCTTCTCTTACACCCGTCACAATCCATATGCACATAAAGTTCAATAATCTGCAGGAAGCATGAAACCACAAGCATGAGCAAAAGGATCCAAAAACCTCAGTGATCGATTCAACACAATCAATTTATGTACAACCAAGGAATTTCTATTAAAACCCAATTTCCCTTAAAAAAAACTGAGAGAGAGAGAGAGAGAGAGAGAGAGAGAGGTTCTTCATTAATTACCGACAGAGCATTGGACGTCATTCTTCGTCCAAAACACTCCAAGAAAGACCAGCGATACGCCGAGGAGGAATTGGGCTTGTCTTGGCAATGCTGATCCATCGTAGAGACTGCAAAGAGGTAGAACTGGTGCACCAAGGGACTGCAACGTGCAGACAGTATGCTCCTGATAAACCCTCCTCGAGTATAAATCATCTATTCGACTTGTGCAAGAAGCCACGCGAAACAATTCCTTCCCTGGAAGAAATGTAGATAGTACGTTCATATTATTTTCGACGATAGTTTCAAGCATTACCGTGGAATAATATCTTATATACAGGAATAGAGAATAAATTAAAGAAAAGGAAAAAAAATAGGATTATTTTTTACATAGAAATAGAAAAATTTTGGTTTTATGACAATAAATAGGAAGAAAGCATCCAAAAAGTCTAGTTTTCCCTTTTGTCATGTTGTTAGCGGTGCAAAGGTTAAGTAAAAGAGTTTTCAAGAAAGAAAAATGTTCTGGAGAGGTGGCAGAAGCTACAATATAGTGAAAGCTTGTCAACGAAGTGGATTTTTTTTTTTTTAATTTTTATTTGAACTTAAAGAAACCACCCCAGGATTAGAGTCTCATATGATAAGGGGCGACTTGTAAATGTCATTAATTTGACTGGACACCACAACTTCGAACTGCACCTGTGGCATGCCTTGCTGCAAGGTCAAAGCTGGGTGTACTTATCGATGGGCAGAAGGGAACTTAAGGGTTTTACCAATCGAGGACCAGCTAATGTATGGTCGGTGATTGTTGGAGAGGGATTTTTCTTGGATTATCTAAAAAAAATGTCCATATATTTATAGAGTTGATTTCCCAGGCTTTTATCGGTAGATTTCTTTTATTTACTTTAGCGATTAAGTTGTGAGAAAAGAGAATAGAAGACAAAAAGCAGCAACAATTTCCTTTTTGTTTAGAAAAAGGTCACGACCAGTTTTCAATCTGAAAATTGTGATTCAACTAAATATTCGGAAGGGCTAATGGTGATCGCTTTGAAGCCTTATGGGCGTTAAACAAGCTCTCGGCAGCTGGGGTACGACCAGATTATGTCGGAACTCCGATCTAAATCCAAAACTTTATTCCAGGAATCTCAAAAATAACATTCGATTGTTATTCTAGGGTTTTTGAAATAAAGGGATTGAATTAATAGGAAGAATTAGCACAGATGGAAGTGGCGGATACCAAGTGACCAACCCCTCAGGCCCCACAACTTGAATCAAGCCTCTCTCTCTCTCTCTCTCTCTCTCTATATATATATATATATATATATATATATATATGTGTGTGTGTGTGTGTGTGTGTGTGTGTGTGTGTTAGTAATGATAGGGTGTTACGGGAGCATCTACTCTCACCTAGTAAAAAGTTTGTTTTTTCAATTTTTTTTAGTTTTTTTTTTTATCGGACCTTGTATATGTTATCTACATGCATTTTTAAGTAGAAAACAAATTTTGGATCAAGTGATTGTGATTATTGTATAGGTTTTTATGACCTTAAAAAATCAATGGTCCACAATGTACCAAAGTTTCATGATTTAAAAAAAAATATATTTTATGTCAAAAAGATATTATCTAAGATATGATTCCTATCAAATAAACTATGTTGAACACATCTACGAAGCTTGATTGGGAAAATACAACCTACATCTATGATTTCTAGTAGATGGGCGTCAATACTATGAGAGCACCATAGCATTCTCTCCCTCTATATATATATATATATATATAAAGCATTTGTTGCCCTCATGCTAAGGGATCCCCCATTTAGAACTCATAGTAATGGAATATTTTGACTAAATCTAACCCCTATGTATGTACACTACAAGAAAAACGTTAATTAGCGACAAAAATTTGCGATGAATTTTTTTCATCGCAAATTAGCGACAGATTAGCTAAAAAAACTAGCCGTCACTAAAATTGGAATTAAACGAGGGATTAACGATAGAAAAATTTTGTCGCAAATATTGTCACTAATTAATGATGGATTACATTCCGTCGTAACTTAGTGACAGAATTTTTCCATCGCTACTCCATCTCTAATTAGCGACGGTGTTTGCGATATAATTTTTTCATCGCTAATTTTTTATGTAAGCCCATCTAACATGCAAAATTCTCTCTCTATCTCTCTCTGATTACCCCAAAACCCTAACCCTTCGCCGCTCGCCCCTTTGCCTCCGGCGACCCTCCCTGCATCCGACGACCTTCCCTACCGCCGGTAGCCCATGCTGAAGTCACCCTGCCATTGCTCCCTTCCCTGAGCCCTGATCCTCGCCTCACCAGAGGCCACCCCCAAATCAGGTTCTCTGTCACCGTCGCCCCCGCTCTCCGGCGACCCACCAACAGCTCCCTCTGGAGACCTCGTCGGCCAGCTCTTGTTCTCCTCCCTCAGTTGTTCCCCCTCTGTCACCCCTTTCTCGTTGTATTCCAGCCACCCAACGCCGTATTCCGGCCACCCAATACCGGCACCACCTTTCTCCTCTCTCCTTCCCTCTTGCTTGTCTGTCGACGTCAACGCCAGTGACCTCTTCCCTCGGGTACATCTCCCCCCTTCCCTTCTTCTTTCCCCTAATCTCTCTCTCGTTCTGCCCTCTGTCACCCAACGGGCCGGTGGAAGGGGTCGGGACCCCCCCCCCCTTTTTTTGTCTTCTTGGTTCGGTAGAGGCCATCGACCCCTGCCTCTTCCTTTTCAAGAGTCGTAGGAGCCTTTGGTCGTTGCCCCCCCCCTTTTTTTTCTTCTTGATCCAGCAGGGGCCATCGGCTCCTGCCCTTCTTCTTTTTTCGGCAGAGGTCGATGCCCCTGCCCCTCTTTTTATTCCCTACAGAGGCTGATGCCCCTGCCCCTCTTTTATTTTCTACAGGGGTCGATGCCCCTACCCCTCTTTTATTTTCGGTAGGAGCTGATGCACCTACCCCTCTCTTGCCCCCGCCCTTTCTCTCACCCTTTCTCACCTTGCTCACTCGATATAACCCCAGCCTCTGCCTTACTCCACAGCCGACCTGCGACCGGATCCCCTTTGCAGGTGAGTCTGCAGGTATACCACCTCTCTCTCTTTGCCAAGCGGTGGTGGAGCCCTTGCTGCCTCTTGATGAGTTGCTACCTCTGTCGTATATAAATGTGCTTTGCAGGTGCGTAGCTGAGCTAATTGCACGATGCTTAGTGCTAAGCATCGCATGCGGCTAAAAATGCAATGCAAAAAGAAATAAGAAAAAATTGCAAAGGCAATAGTATGCAAATCGGGTAGATACCCATGGTGAGTAAGTGATGCAAGCGCATCACCGGTTATTTAATTTCTTGGATGCAAGACTTTTCTGTTCATACACTCACTTAGTTGTGGATATCTAGAACTGCTTTGATGGAGTTCGGAGATTATGCTGAGCATGATTTTAATGTATGAAAATAGAAGTGCTCTTATTTTTGGAGTTTGGATTTCATGCTAGTCATGGTAGTAGTTAGCGGGATATTGGAGTGTGTTTGCTGGAGGTACATGTTTGACATTTTTTGATATGAATGATTTGAATGTATTGCAATGTTTGATGTGACTGTATCCATGCTTGCATGAAGTTATTTTCAATTCGATTATATCTTCCATGTGAAATTGTATCATGAAAACATGTTGCAAATGAATATATTGTGTTATGAATGGGTTTGCACATAAAAATGAATGATAAGTTATCAATGTTTCAAACATGCTTCAAATGAATGGTTTTGCACATGAAAATATTAAGTTATCAATGCATGCATCATAGTTCTTGTGATTGAATGACATTATATATATATATATATATATATATATATGTGTGTGTGTGTGTGTGTGTGTGTGTGTGATATATATCAAATCATTACAACCATCATAAATGCATGATAAATTAGATATTTTTTCATCATAGCATTCTTATGATTCTCTTTTAATTAGTTAGGATAGTATTCGTAACATTTGTTGCCCAAAATGACTGCAAACCGTGAATGAATGTATCATAGAATAGTTGATAATGAGGTATCACATGAATATATGGATGATATTGATAGTTTTATTGAATTTGCAATGGCAAGTGTCAGTATAGTGGATCCCATGGGTCGGATCAGGTCCCTCTGCACGATGTGTAAGAACAATCGATTTGTAGAACCTCATGGCATTAGACATCACCTATACAAGAAGGATTTTATGAGTGATTATCAGAATTGGATGCTTCATGGTGAAGAATTTTGAAACAATTTTGATGCACGGGTGAATGTGGTGCATGATAATCTATATGTGGATTTGATATTTGATGTCGCAGAACCAGAACTAGGTTCTGTTATGGGTCCTAGTGATGTACCAACTGGGATAGAGGAAAAAGCAACAAACGATGTAGCTAGTAAATTTTATGATTTACTTAGAGATGTTGATGAGCCACTTTGGAATGGTTGCGATAGTCACACTATCTTGTCTGCAGCTCTTCAACGAATGAATTTGAAGTTCGAGTATAATTTGAGTCAATCATGTTTTGACCGTTTGTGCTCTATTATGAAGAGTTTGTTACCCAAAGATGTGAAATTGGCACAAAATTTCTATTGTGCGAAGGTTATGGTCAACGCTTTAGGTATGGGGTATCAAAAGATAGATGTTTGTCCAAATTACTCCATGTTGTATTTCAAAGATCAAGAAAATAGCAGATCATGTTTGTCTTGTGGGCATCCTCGGCTCAAGTCAAAGACAAGAGGCAATGGTAGCATGAGGTCAAAAGAAGTGTCATACAAGTCGCTCCGCTACTTCCCTCTCACCCCTAGATTGCAACGATTGTATATGTCTTCGAGGATAGCTAAACACATGAGATGACATGCAAATAAAGTTTGACATGATAAAAACAAGATCACGTATCTTACTGGCGCAGAAGCTTGGAAGCACTTTGATCGTACTCATCAGACCTTCACAATAGAAGTGAGAAATGTTAGGCCAGGTTTATTTACAGATAAATTTAATCCATTTGAGGGTAGATCAACTCCATACTCATGTTGGCCAGTATTTGTCACCCCATACAACCTTCCTCCAAGCTTGTGTATGAAGCATCAAAATCTTTTCTTGTCTCTATTGATCCCTGGTCCGACCTCTCTAGGCCAAAATTTTGATGTATATTTATAACCATTGATTGATGAATTGAAAATATTGTGGGATGACGGTATTCTCAAGTACGATGCTCACAAAAAACAAAACTTAAATATGAAGGTTGTTGTTCTATGGACAATCAGTGACTTCCATGCATATGGTATGTTATCTGGTTAGAGCACACATGGGAGGTTGTCATGTCCGTACTGTATGGAGGATACAAAATCTTTTAGATTGACGCATGGAAGGTAGCCATGCTGGTTTGATTGTCACCATCAATTTCTACCCAGCGACCATCTATTCTGACGACAAATGAATATGTTCCGAGCTGGTATAACTGAAATGGAAGGTCCACCTAAAAGGTTGTCTAGCATAGAGATTTTAAGCCGATTGTGATACTTTCCATATGGACTGACAGATGCCCGTAGTCCAATGCCCTTTCTTATATTTGGGAAGGATCACAATTAGACAAAGAAATCTATATTTTGGGAACTACCATATTGATCGAACTTATTGATACGACATAATTTGGATGTGATGCATGTAGAGAAAAGTTTTATAACGTGTTCAATACGGTAATGAATGTCAAAAAGAAAACGAAGGATAATCTGAAGGCTCGTATGGATTTAAAAGTAATATGTAAAAGACTAGAATTGAAACTCAAAGAGTACAATGGCAAAGTACTCAAACCAAAGATAAGGTACGTGCTTGAACCAGATCAAGTAAAACAGGTTTGTCAATGGTTGAGACAATTGAGATTTTCAGATGGATACATCTCTAACATTGCTCAGGCTGTGAAGATAGATGAGGGACAATTATATGGGTTGAAGAGCCATGATTGTCATGTCATTATGCAACAGTTGATTTCCCTAGCATTCCATGATATGTTAGACAAACCTATATAAGAGGTATTATCCAAGTTAAGTAGATTTTTTAAAACATTATGCACATTGAAAGTTGTAGTAACTGAGATAAAGAATCTCGAGGATTCTACGTCACTACTATTTGTCAGCTAGAAAAGATATTTTTGTCAGCATTTTTTGATGTTATGGAACATGTGATCATACATTTGCCATATGAACTTAGGGTTGGTGATCCTGTGAAATATCGATGGATGTACCCATTTGAAAGGTATATTTTTTTTAAAAAAATTCTCTTTAATGCTATTGGAAAATTATTGTATTACGAGATATATATTGTTGATAGATGCATGTTTGACCTCAAAAAAATGGTTCAGAATAAAGCAAGAGTGGAGGGTTTTATTTGTAAGGCGTACACTTTACAAGAGATTTCAAATTTCTTATATATGTATTTTGAACCTCATATTTCAACATGTTACACTTGCCCACCTCGTAATTGTAAGACCTGCAATTTTTCAGAAAATATCTGAATAAAATTCATGAGGCATTTACCGGTAAAAATAGCATTTCTTCTCAGAATGCGAAACGAATCAATTCCTGCGAGCCAGTTATACTTAGGATATTCGTTGATTCACGAATATATGCTCAAATACTCTGGAAGCCATAACTTCCTACCTGAATAAAATCAAAGGATTCCTGCGAGCCAACTTTCTTAGTTACGTCAATACGAAGGGAATGGCGTACTCAGAATTTTTCGGAAAAAAATGCTGAAAAGTCGACATTTTTTTCGGGACCCACGAGAATCTTGGTGGGACCCACAAGAATCTTTTCTCAGAAAATATCTGGAATATTCCCAGAATATTCCCAGAATATTCCAAGGAATATTCCAAGCATATTCCAAAGAATATGCCAAAGCATATTCCTTTTTAAAAAGCATATTCCATGGAATATGCCTTTTAAAAAGCTATAAAAAGGGGCCCTCCCCCTTTAAAAAAATCGACCCCCCCTCCTCTTGCCTCCTCTTTCTCTCTCCTACTTTCTAAAAACCTCCCCCAGTAGGCTTGAGCCCACTTGACCTAGCCTAGCCCACTTGACCTGGTCTTAGCCAGCCTAGCCTGGTCCTAACCCACCTGACCTGGGTCTGAACCCACTTGACCTGGTCCAAACCCAGTTGACTTGACTTGAACCTAGTTGGGTTTAAAGTCAAAGTCAAAGTCCTTTTTGGTCCAGATTCCGGTTTGGATTTCTGAACCCAGACTTAGCCTACTTGAGCTGAGTTCGAACCTGCTGAACCCAGTTGACTTGGATCGAACCCTGTTTGGTTCAAACCACTTAGGTTGAGTAGCTTGACCTACTCTACCTCTTTCCCAACTAAGTCAGCTTCATCTGACTTAGTCTGACCTCTCGAAGGAAGGCTCGAAGCCAAAGAAGCAACCCGGAGCCGTTTCTTCCACGATTTGAAGTAAGTTCGCTTCGTTGATCCATCTCTCTCAAGTATTTGACTGTTTGTATATAGAATATACTTTCTGAAGTAGTATCTTACTTTAGTTCTTGGTTGAGCCCTCTAGGACGCTTCGGTGTTCACGCGCTCGCCTCGTAACTATCGTCGGATACATATGTTCGAATGCGCAGTATATGCGTTCTTCAAAAATAGTATCTCACCCTAGTTCTTGGTTGAGCCCTCTAGGACACTTCGGTGTTCACTCGCTCGCCTCGTAACTATCGTTGGATACAGATCTAGGTGTATATCTGCTGATACTGCCGACGCGTCTTATATCGCACAGGCCATGTAATTTACCTTTGCCGTCGCGTCGTATGATGCCAAGGCTCCCTGCTTTCTGTACTTCCGATTACTGCACTTCCGATTATGCATTTACTTACGCCGTCGCGTCGAACGATGCCAAGGCTCCTGCTTTCTGCAATGTCTTTACTTACGCCGTCGCGTCGAACGATGCCAAGGCTTCTGCTTTGTTATATATGTAGAATATTTCGTTCAGTTACACACCCTGAACAATAGTATATGCATTTCTTTACGCCGCCGCTGTATAAAGCACAGGCTTCTGCTTATACTACATATATAGCGCATAAATGAGCGTTCAAATGGAGATCAAACTCCAAATCGCCCATGCGATTCCTTGACCGCTCCTCGTTCAAGATTCTGCTTGACGAATGAAGCCCCTATTGGAAAGGCTTCGGTTTTTGGCAAAATGCTCTTTACGTAATGACTAAGTCAATTTCGTATGGCCTGGCTATGGCCAAGGGTTCCTGCAACCTTGATGGATGCAAAGTACGCACAACGGTGCGCATCCATTTCCCGAATTAAGCGTGGCGATTTCCTACCAAAGAGGGGAGATGCCGCTGAAATGGATAAAAGAAACGCACGCTTTCTCCGTAAAAGAGAGGAAGTGCTGCTGAAATTTCTGAAGAAGCTATGAATAGCTCAGAAAGAACGTAGCAGGATACTCTGACATATAGCAGAGTGCTACCCAGTTCATGGTTTGCCCTCTACAACGTAGAAGGGTTCGTCACACCACTGCCGGTAGAGCAGGGGAGGTGCTGACGAAATGGTTGGCAGAAGAGCTGCCGGAACCAATGGAACGGCATAATGATGTCCGTTGATGGAACGATGCCAGATCGGCTCGTATCCTTGTGCCTGCAAGGGCACCTTGCTCGTAAGGGCCGCTGAGCCGGAGTAGAGGTTGCGCCTTGGCTAGGTTTGGACTCGTTGCGTAAAAATACGCCGAGTAGCCGATCTATTTAGATCGAGTCATATGCATGCTCATTGAGAACGGTTACACAACCAGACTCGTAAGGGCCGAAGAGCCAGAGTGTGTTGTTTCCACCCAAAGAGGTGTGATGCTCGTGGTGGCCGAAGTGCCAAAGAGCGGTGTTCTGCATGCATATGAATAAGACTTAAGGTCGCACATACCCCGCGGTTGAAGATCGTGTTAGGGGTACCCCCTCAGTAATGACTGTGTTGGGGAAGACTGAATGGGGTCGGGTACATACTCCCGTAGTGCTGAAAGCACGGGCTGCCTAAATGGCATGCAGATTCTGTCCAAGTAATTGTAAGACTGGCAGACCCCTTCAGGAATTATGCTCACTGTGGAATGACAGTGATGGTACAGCCTTGAGTGACATGTATTTTTCTTTGGACCTGATAGAGTCCACGATGGCCTCAGTCACTCATGGGTTTTGGGGTCGTGGTTATCCTTAAGATCTAAGGATTGAACCCAACTACTGCAAGTAGAGGATGCATCCGAATATGGGCCTAGTAGGATTCTCCCAGTTGAAACACACTGCCCTACTATGGATAGGGTCAACAGGCCTCTGGGGTATCTAAAATACATAGAATAATCAACCCCCAGAACGTCGCGTTGATGCCCGGACAATAGCTCTACCTGCGTACCAAAGGCGGGAGCGGTTAATTATCAAACAATGCATTAGTTCTAGGTACAGCGATGCTTTGAATGTATGAGTGGATGACGTGTTGAGTCAGTCCTGCATAACCTTTGTGAAGGTGTCATATTCGGTATACTACTGGACCGACTGGGCAAAGACCCGTGTTGTATCCGCACGACTAAGCGAAGCTCGAGGAGTTGTCCTTAGATGCGTGGGATACGGATGTGCCAAGTATGAAGACTTGAGCTAGACATCACTTTGAGACCCGGAAGAGGTCATGGCTAAGTCGTGGAGACTTATGCGGCTATTCAAATCACAGCCCTGGAAAGGCTTGCTCTAAGTCATGAGGACTCGAGCGGATGTTCAACTCATAGCCCTGAGGAGGCTCTTGCGATATACGCTAAGTCTTGGAGGCTTGAGCGTCGTTATTGTGCATTGCGACCCTGAGTGGTCATTATCGTACTTGAGTTGAATGGTTACATGATTGCATGCTTACCAGACCATCAGTGGTTCTGACCCCGTTTTATGGGGATTTCAGGTGTTGGACCTGCGTGGCGATATGCGGAGCAAGGCGGCATCGAGTTCCAGGGTTTCTCTAGACAGAGTTGTACTGCTTCCTTTTATTGAACCTACACTGCTTTTCTAAGCAGTAGTGTTGTAATAAACATGAGTTTTCGATAAAATGGAACACCTTGGTGGTCAATGAATTGCTTGGCCACATACCTGCAACGTGCTCGGAGTTTTCTAAAACCGACGACTCATTATCGTCTTATTCCGCTGCTAAAAGCTTTTCTAAATTCCGCTGCAAAGAAAAAAAAAGAAATTCATGAAAATTTTAACTTAGCTTTGTTTTGGAAATCCGGGGCGTTAGAGAATTGGTATCAGAGCATGAGTCTGAGAAACCTGGTTCAAGATCCGTCATGGTCCCGATATCGCACGGTAAGTATATGTTTTTATACTTCTTGTTCTGATCTGGGTGCATCTTTGTATAGATGGCAACTCATGACTCGCGTGGATATTGCTATCGCTGCAAGGTCATGCACGATGAGTGGATATGCCCGTATGAAGTCCAAGACTGCCAATATTGTGGCGAAGATGGACATTCCGCCAACGAATGCCAAAGGAAATATACCGCCGATATGGGTCGGCGGGCTTCAAAGGGTCTCAGGGATGAGACTTCGCGTGTCAGTGGACCGCATCACTCTAGTGTTGGGAGCAACCATACCCCAACATCTTTTGATGAATTACCAAGGCTGAGGGATTTTGATTTGAACTTCCCTGCGGAGGTCTATCACTCGCCAAGCTACCATCCGGCATCACATATGCCGAGCTTAAATGGCAGGAACAAAAGAGGGGATTCTTTCTGTTCGCCAATCATTATTCCAGACTCCCAGAGTCTTGATCTTGCTGACTGGGAAAGTGGACTGGAGTCTCTCATATATCCCCAGTATTCGCTTGCTAGTGCGGAAGTGCCGCCCAAGCCAAAGCTAGTAGTGCCTGCACCAAGGCCATGTAGCAATAGATGGACCTTTTGGAGTTCGTCTTCATCAAAGAAATCCAAGTCTTAAAGAGACTGGTGATGTTTTGGAGTCAATAGACTCATGTATATAGTTTCTCAACGCCTAAAGTCTGCCAGTGCGGCATGACGTTTTGTTTAAGGCGATGCTTGTGTAAATGTGATGTATATTAAGTAAATAAAGCTTTTACTTCCTCATATACATCGAGAAACTAAAAACAAGTGCTTGTGTGTGCATAGATAAATGGCTCCTACGACGAGGAGAACCATACCAAGCGAGGAGTCCCATACGCAAGGATTCCTGTTGGAGACACTCAACAACCTGGTTACCGCCATCCGTGAAACGAGGCCAGAACCAGTCGCACCACGAAATGAGCACCTGGGAGGAGTGACTTATGAGAAGTTCCTCAAGCTTGACCCGCCAGTTTTCATTGGCAGAGCCGATCCTGAGCTCGCGGAGAGTTGGATCGAAGAGACAGAACGTGCCTTCTTAGTACTGGGAGTACCAGAGGAAAAGAAGACCAACTTTGACACGTATCGATTAAAAGACAATGCACGGAAGTGGTGGGATACCACTAAACTTATCCAGTTCTCACAAGTCGAAGTCATTCCTTGGACTGACTTTCGGAGGACTTTTATGGATAACTACTTCCCGTTGCATTCCAGAAACAAGAAAAAGATGGAGTTTCTAGAGTTGGAACAGGGCGGTATGAGTCTAATGGACTATACCACCAAATTTCAGAATCTAGAGCGCTACTGCTCTCGATTGTTCGAAACAGACCAAGAAAGGGCCGACAAATATGTGAATGGTCTGCGCGAAGGGCTGCGATCTCGAGTGATAACAAGCATGCCTTCGACTTTTCAGGCTGCGGTAGCAGCAGCTTCAAAAATCCAAGAGGACTGGGCACGATCTAAGGTGATCGTAGCAAAGAAGCCCATAGTGAATGGTGGGAATCGAAAAAGGACGTTCCCAAGTGGCCTGGGTTCACGACAACCCTTTCAAAAGAAGAAGTTCCAAGGAGGGAACAACACTCAGCAAGTCGTGAGGCCAAGACAGAACCCAAATTCGAATGGTCAGCAGTCCAACTTCAGCTGCCCAAGGTGTCGTATGAACCACCCCGGAAAGCCATGTCCTCGTGACATTGGTGGGTGCTTGTATTGTGGCAAGATGGGCCACTTTATAAGGGATTGCGCCAAGAAGGCTGCAGATGAACAGAGGGGTAATGCCGGATCTGCCGGATCCTCTCGACCAGCACCACAACGTTCTCAGTTTCCACGACCTCCACCTAGAATAGAACAAAGGCCTGCTGCAGGTCGTGTATATGCTGTAACGACTGAACAAGTCGAAAATGGTGACCTGATTGAAGGCACCGTACCTGTTAATGGACATGCAGCTTACGTCTTGTTTGATTGTGGTGCTACTCATACGTTTATCTCTGACGATTTCACCGAACAACTCCACGCTTCGGTGCAACCGATTGATAAAATGATCGAAGTATATAACCCGTTGGGTTCACGCACCAAATGTATCCGGTGTGTGAAAAATTTGGATATTGAGATAGCAGGGCAACACTTGCCTACTGACGCCATCCTGATCGATATGGTACAGTACGATGTCATTCTGGGAATGAATTGGTTGGCTCAGAATAATGCCAAGATTCTGTGCCGCGAGGGCAGAGTGATTCTATCTCGACCCGGATTACCTAAGATGGAATACCGGTTATCCAAACCAGTTCCACAGAAAAGGCTCATATCAGCACTTAAGGTACAAAAATACCTTAGGAAGGGTTGTGTGGCCTTCCTGTTGAGTCTCTCGGTGGAAAAATCCAACGACCAACCCCTTGAGAGTTTGGAAGTAGTGCGGGAGTTTCCCGATGTGTTTCCTGAGGAATTGCCAGGACTTCCGCCACTTCGTGAGGTTGAATTTGGAATTCAATCCTTACCTGGAACAGCGCCGATATCCAAAGCCCCGTATCGAATGGCGCCAGCTGAACTCAGTGAGTTGAAGTATCAGTTGGAAGAACTGATGGAACAAGGGTTCATCCGACCAAGTATGTCACCATGGGGAGCCCCGGTACTATTTGTAAAGAAGAAGGATGGATCCCTTCGGTTATGCATCGATTATCGGATGCTTAACCAGGCAACCATTAAAAATAAGTACCCATTGCCTCGGATTGATGACTTATTCGATCAGCTCAGAACAGCGAGAGTGTTCTCCAAGATCGACCTCAGGTCTGGATACCATCAGCTCAGAGTAAAGGAAGAGGATATACCCAAGACAGCCTTCAGAATGAGATACGGCCATTATGAGTTCGTAGTAATGCCCTTCGGACTCACTAATGCGCCTGCTGCCTTTATGGATCTAATGAACCGGATATTCAGACCATATTTGGATAGCTTTGTCATCGTCTTTATTGATGACATTCTCGTATATTCTGAGAACAAGGAACAACACGTGGAGCACTTGAAAATCGTCTTGAAAACCCTTCAAGATAACCAACTCTATGCTAAGTTTTCAAAATGTGAATTCTGGCTAGATAAAGTGATGTTCCTTGGTCATGTGATCTCAAAAGATGGAATCGCAGTGGATCCTGCGAAGGTGGAAGCTGTGATGGACTGGAAGCAGCCAGAAAATATCACTGAGGTTCGTAGCTTCCTTGGACTTGCCGGATATTATCGGAAGTTCATACAAGACTTCTCCCGAATCGCCGTACCGATGACGAAATTACTTAAAAAGGGAGTCAAGTTTGAATGGACTGACCAGTGTAAGGAGTGCTTTGAGGTTCTCAAACAGAGGCTTACCACTGCCCCTGTCCTTACCTTACCTTCTGGTCAGGGAGGCTTCGTGGCATATACCGATGCCTCAGGAACAGGTCTGGGTTGTGTGTTGATGCAGCATGGCAAAGTAATCGCCTATGCATCACGACAGTTGAGGGTCCATGAGAAAAACTATCCAACCCACGACTTGGAGCTTGCCGCGGTAGTGTTCGCGCTTAAAATCTGGCGACACTACCTGTATGGAGAGAAATTTGAGGTCATGTCGGACCATAAAAGCCTAAAATACCTCTTTTCTCAAAAAGAACTCAATATGCGGCAACGGCGATGGCTGGAATTCCTCAAAGATTATGAAATCACGCTTTCCTATCACCCTGGAAAGGCGAATGTTGTAGCAGATGCCCTTAGTCGCAAGACTGTTGGCACTCTGGCCAGCCTAACCGGACAATGGAAGTTAATGGAGGATTTCGTCAAGTGGAAGCCATTTTTGGCTGATTCAGGTAGAATCAAAATGTCATGTTTGACGATCCACATTGAGTTCCTCGATCGCATCGTAGCCGAACAGTTCAAGGATCCCCAGTACTTGGAATTGAAAGCTCGTGCTGAAAAAGATAACACTTTCTTCCATTTGAAAGAAGATGGAGGAATATGGATGGAAGAAAGAATTTGGGTTCCAAATAACCCTGAGCTAAGACAGGAAGTACTCCAGGAGGCCCATAGTAGCAAATATACTATCCACCCTGGGGGTACAAAGATGTTCCGAGATTTGCAGAGAAAGTACTGGTGGAAGGGTATGAAGCATGATGTGGCTACGTTTGTCTCGAAGTGTTTGATCTGGCAGCAAGTTAAGATCGAACATCAGCGACCTGGTGGAAAGATGCAACGGATCGAGATTCCAGAATGGAAATGGGAAGGCATTACGATGGATTTCATCGTTGGATTGCCTCGATCCAAGAGACAACATGACTCAATATGGGTGATCGTGGACAGACTCACCAAGTCTGCTCATTTTCTGCCAATCAACACTCGATACTCAACTGAACGATTGGCAGAGATCTACATTCGGGAAATCGTTAGACTCCATGGAGTGCCGATTTCGATCATATCTGATCGTGACCCGAAGTTCACCTCTCACTTTTGGGAGCAGCTTCAGAAAGCCCTGGGGACGAAACTCAAGTTCAGTACAGCATTCCATCCCCAAACAGATAGGCAATCAGAACGAACCATACAGACTCTTGAAGATATGCTCAGAGCCTGTATGCTGGAATGGAAAGGTGATTGGGATTCCCACCTAGCGTTGGCTGAATTTGCTTATAATAATAGCCACCACGCTAGCATTGGGATGGCGCCGTATGAAGCCTTGTATGGACGACCCTGTAGATCACCAATCCATTGGGGTGAAGTGGGTGAGCGAACCTTGGACTCGCCCATTGTGTTGCAGCATTATACTGAGCAAGTCCACATGATCAGAAAGAAGCTACTGACTGCTCAGAGTCGACAGAAGAGCTACGCCGATCAGCGGCGTAGGGAACTCACTTTTGCGGTTGGAGATAAGGTTTTTATCAAGGTCTCTCCAACCAAGAGTGTGTTTCGTTTTGGAAAGAAGGGGAAGCTCAGCCCCAGATTCGTTGGTCCCTTCGAAGTTTTGAGCCGGATCGGAGAGACTGCCTACCGAGTAGCATTGCCACCACAATACGCGCAAATACATGATGTATTTCACGTATCAATGCTTAGAAAGTACGTTCATGATCCTTCTCACGTTATTCAACATGAAGGTCATTCCACTTGTTAAAGTAAGGTGGCAGCATCATGGAATCGATGATTGCACTTGGGAGCCCGAATCGGATATGCGGGATAAATATCCTGAACTCTTCACCTTGTACTCTTAGCTGAATTTCGCGGACGAAATTCCTTTAAGGGGGTAATGATGTAAGACCTGCAATTTTTCAGAAAATATCTGAATAAAATTCATGAGGCATTTACCGGTAAAAATAGCATTTCTTCTCAGAATGCGAAACGAATCAATTCCTGCGAGCCAGTTATACTTAGGATATTCGTTGATTCACGAATATATGCTCAAATACTCTGGAAGCCATAACTTCCTACCTGAATAAAATCAAAGGATTCCTGCGAGCCAACTTTCTTAGTTACGTCAATACGAAGGGAATGGCGTACTCAGAATTTTTTGGAAAAAAATGCTGAAAAGTCGACATTTTTTTCGGGACCCACGAGAATCTTGGTGGGACCCACAAGAATCTTTTCTCAGAAAATATCTGGAATATTCCCAGAATATTCCCAGAATATTCCAAAGAATATTCCAAGGAATATTCCAAGCATATTCCAAAGAATATGCCAAAGCATATTCCTTTTTAAAAAGCATATTCCATGGAATATGCCTTTTAAAAAGCTATAAAAAGGGGCCCTCCCCCTTTAAAAAAATCGACCCCCCCTCCTCTTGCCTCCTCTTTCTCTCTCCTACTTTCTAAAAACCTCCCCCAGTAGGCTTGAGCCCACTTGACCTAGCCTAGCCCACTTGACCTGGTCTTAGCCAGCCTAGCCTGGTCCTAACCTGGGTCTGAACCCACTTGACCTGGTCCAAACCCAGTTGACTTGACTTGAACCTAGTTGGGTTTAAAGTCAAAGTCCTTTTTGGTCCAGATTCCGGTTTGGATTTCTGAACCCAGACTTAGCCTACTTGAGCTGAGTTCGAACCTGCTGAACCCAGTTGACTTGGATCGAACCCTGTTTGGTTCAAACCACTTAGGTTGAGTAGCTTGACCTACTCTACCTCTTTCCCAACTAAGTCAGCTTCATCTGACTTAGTCTGACCTCTCGAAGGAAGGCTCGAAGCCAAAGAAGCAACCCGGAGCCGTTTCTTCCACGATTTGAAGTAAGTTCGCTTCGTTGATCCATCTCTCTCAAGTATTTGACTGTTTGTATATAGAATATACTTTCTGAAGTAGTATCTTACTTTAGTTCTTGGTTGAGCCCTCTAGGACGCTTCGGTGTTCACGCGCTCGCCTCGTAACTATCGTCGGATACATATGTTCGAATGCGCAGTATATGCGTTCTTCAAAAATAGTATCTCACCCTAGTTCTTGGTTGAGCCCTCTAGGACACTTCGGTGTTCACTCGCTCGCCTCGTAACTATCGTTGGATACAGATCTAGGTGTATATCTGCTGATACTGCCGACGCGTCTTATATCGCACAGGCCATGTAATTTACCTTTGCCGTCGCGTCGTATGATGCCAAGGCTCCCTGCTTTCTGTACTTCCGATTACTGCACTTCCGATTATGCATTTACTTACGCCGTCGCGTCGAACGATGCCAAGGCTCCTGCTTTCTGCAATGTCTTTACTTACGCCGTCGCGTCGAACGATGCCAAGGCTTCTGCTTTGTTATATATGTAGAATATTTCGTTCAGTTACACACCCTGAACAATAGTATATGCATTTCTTTACGCCGCCGCTGTATAAAGCACAGGCTTCTGCTTATACTACATATATAGCGCATAAATGAGCGTTCAAATGGAGATCAAACTCCAAATCGCCCATGCGATTCCTTGACCGCTCCTCGTTCAAGATTCTGCTTGACGAATGAAGCCCCTATTGGAAAGGCTTCGGTTTTTGGCAAAATGCTCTTTACGTAATGACTAAGTCAATTTTGTATGGCCTGGCTATGGCCAAGGGTTCCTGCAACCTTGATGGATGCAAAGTACGCACAACGGTGCGCATCCATTTCCCGAATTAAGCGTGGCGATTTCCTACCAAAGAGGGGAGATGCCGCTGAAATGGATAAAAGAAACGCACGCTTTCTCCGTAAAAGAGAGGAAGTGCTGCTGAAATTTCTGAAGAAGCTATGAATAGCTCAGAAAGAACGTAGCAGGATACTCTGACATATAGCAGAGTGCTACCCAGTTCATGGTTTGCCCTCTACAACGTAGAAGGGTTCGTCACACCACTGCCGGTAGAGCAGGGGAGGTGCTGACGAAATGGTTGGCAGAAGAGCTGCCGGAACCAATGGAACGGCATAATGATGTCCGTTGATGGAACGATGCCAGATCGGCTCGTATCCTTGTGCCTGCAAGGGCACCTTGCTCGTAAGGGCCGCTGAGCCGGAGTAGAGGTTGCGCCTTGGCTAGGTTTGGACTCGTTGCGTAAAAATACGCCGAGTAGCCGATCTATTTAGATCGAGTCATATGCATGCTCATTGAGAACGGTTACACAACCAGACTCGTAAGGGCCGAAGAGCCAGAGTGTGTTGTTTCCACCCAAAGAGGTGTGATGCTCGTGGTGGCCGAAGTGCCAAAGAGCGGTGTTCTGCATGCATATGAATAAGACTTAAGGTCGCACATACCCCGCGGTTGAAGATCGTGTTAGGGGTACCCCCTCAGTAATGACTGTGTTGGGGAAGACTGAATGGGGTCGGGTACATACTCCCGTAGTGCTGAAAGCACGGGCTGCCTAAATGGCATGCAGATTCTGTCCAAGTAATTGTAAGACTGGCAGACCCCTTCAGAAATTATGCTCACTGTGGAATGACAGTGATGGTACAGCCTTGAGTGACATGTATTTTTCTTTGGACCTGATAGAGTCCACGATGGCCTCAGTCACTCATGGGTTTTGGGGTCGTGGTTATCCTTAAGATCTAAGGATTGAACCCAACTACTGCAAGTAGAGGATGCATCCGAATATGGGCCTAGTAGGATTCTCTCAGTTGAAACACACTGCCCTACTATGGATAGGGTCAACAGGCATCTGGGGTATCTAAAATACATAGAATAATCAACCCCCAGAACGTCGCGTTGATGCCCGGACAATAGCTCTACCTGCGTACCAAAGGCGGGAGCGGTTAATTATCAAACAATGCATTAGTTCTAGGTACAGCGATGCTTTGAATGTATGAGTGGATGACGTGTTGAGTCAGTCCTGCATAACCTTTGTGAAGGTGTCATATTCGGTATACTACTGGACCGACTGGGCAAAGACCCGTGTTGTATCCGCACGACTAAGCGAAGCTCGAGGAGTTGTCCTTAGATGCGTGGGATACGGATGTGCCAAGTATGAAGACTTGAGCTAGACATCACTTTGAGACCCGGAAGAGGTCATGGCTAAGTCGTGGAGACTTATGCGGCTATTCAAATCACAGCCCTGGAAAGGCTTGCTCTAAGTCATGAGGACTCGAGCGGATGTTCAACTCATAGCCCTGAGGAGGCTCTTGCGATATACGCTAAGTCTTGGAGGCTTGAGCGTCGTTATTGCGCATTGCGACCCTGAGTGGTCATTATCGTACTTGAGTTGAATGGTTACATGATTGCATGCTTACCAGACCATCAGTGGTTCTGACCCCGTTTTATGGGGATTTCAGGTGTTGGACCTGCGTGGCGATATGCGGAGCAAGGCGGCATCGAGTTCCAGGGTTTCTCTAGACAGAGTTGTACTGCTTCCTTTTATTGAACCTACACTGCTTTTCTAAGCAGTAGTGTTGTAATAAACATGAGTTTTCGATAAAATGGAACACCTTGGTGGTCAATGAATTGCTTGGCCACATACCTGCAACGTGCTCGGAGTTTTCTAAAACCGACGACTCATTATCGTCTTATTCCGCTGCTAAAAGCTTTTCTAAATTCCGCTGCAAAGAAAAAAAAAGAAATTCATGAAAATTTTAACTTAGCTTTGTTTTGGAAATCCGGGGCGTTACAGTAATGATGACAAAGAATAATTTATTGTAGCTGACAAATTGTTGATATTTCAACCACTTGGGCATGCCTTTGGTTGTTACCGGTCAAGACTCTTGGAAGATCGAGAGCAAGACAGAACACAAATCTATATCCTTTTTAATTGCTCACCGATCGACCCCTACATCGAGTAAGTATACTTAATATGTAACACTAAGTTCTATACGTGTGTACATGGTTCAGTAATATAAATATTTGTTAAGTGCATACAATTTGATCTAGAGTTGTGAAGAGAACTTTCACATCTCACTGATTCAGAAGTACAGAAAGAATGTGAAAATAAGTTTGTGGCATGGTTGAAAGAGTTGGTACACTACAAGAAAATTGTTAATTAGCGACGGAAATTTGCGACGGATTTTTTCCGTCGCTAATTAGCGACAAATTAGCTAGAGAAACAATTTGTCGCTAATTCGCGACAGATTAGCGAGGAAACAACTTTTATCGCTAATCCATCGCTACTTAGCGACGGATTAGCGACTACAATTTTTTGTCGCTAATTCTTATTACAAGAACACCATTTTAGCGATGGATTTAGAGAGGGAACTCTGTCGTCGCTAATCCGTCGCTAATTAGCAACGGCTTAGCGACAGAATATATTCTGTCGCTTTTTTGGTATTTTGATTTACGATGGCTTAGCGACGAAATTATTTCGTCGCTAAGCCGTCGCTAAATGTCACGTAAATCCCTAATCCCATCCCTCTTTCTCTTTTTCCTGTTTCGCTGTCTTGCGCCCGCTCGCCGCCCTCTCCCTCCCGTCGCCCGTCGGCTCTCGCTACCGCCCGGCCGCCGCCGCTTGCCAGTCGCCGCTCTCCGTCCACCGCTCTCCAGCCGCCGCTCGCCAGTCGTCCACCGCTCGCCAGCCGCCGCTCACCAGCCGTCCACCGCTCGCCAGCCGCCGCTCCCCGTCAGCCTCCCGCCACCGCCCGGCGACGCGCAGGTAATCATTTCCAGTACGGTAAGTCATCTTCATTCTTCTTCTTATTCTTCTCCCGCCCCTTTTAGTTTTTCCGGGAGGGGGTCGGCCCCCCTGCCTCGTTAGTTCCACAGAGCCTGGTGCCAACATTCCCTTTTGTTTCCACAATTAGGAATTTGAATTTTCAGATGAGCCCGTTCCTACTGGATGGTGTTGAATCGAAAAACATGATCATTGTACTGGCATTTACCTTTTACACCGGTGACTTTGATCCTTTGTTGATTTTTTAGAGTGATTAAGGTGTGCTAAAATTATCTTGAATTCCTACTTTGCCAAACATCATTAAGAATGATTGGATTTCATGTCGAATAGATATTCTCTGAAAGCAGAACAACCCATCCATGGTGGTCAGATGCCATTCATTCAGAACTGATCCATGGTTGTTGTTGTTTTCCATATTTTACATGAGGAAACTGCAGTCTTGGGTCTGGAGATGGTAGCTTTCTCGGGGCCATAAAACGCCATGGCTAGTACCCTTGACCCCATGGCCTATGCTGGGTTCGGCTTATGCAAAGGAGATAATGGCCACAGGAATTGAATCCAAACTGCCTATCTAGCAGCTGGTTCCGTTCCAACTCCGCTAACCGCTAGGGTCATTGGCTGTTGATTCATACAATGATGGCATCCATCGCTGAACTGCCTTTCTTGAGCTTCAAAGAATTTTGTTGAGCTCTGGCTGAGAACCAAACAACCCATCCATGGTGGTTGGATGACATTCATTGCATTAAGGAATGACAGCTGAGGGGGATCCTGGCGGTATCATAAAGAGGGCCTCGTTAACAACTAGGCCCATGCACCCTTGTGCCCTAGGCATGCCAGGCAAACCTGCATAAGAACTTGTAGCACAGGAAGCCTTCTAATTTTTTTCCCCGTTTCCCTCCTTTTTTGAGGACTTCTTTTTACGTCCAACACTCGAGTGACTTCACGTTACGCTTCCAATTCTTTTATTCAAACATGGTTACTATACAGTATTCAATCAGTCAGACCTTACAAGATGGATCCATTTACTACATGATTTCTATATCAAAGCAAAAGCAACAAAAAGCTTATGTTTTCACACCAAGCCACTGACCGTTCTCTTCCAGAAATGGTCTTTAATATCATTTAATTGTTGAGAACATGTAAATAAAGCTAACAAAACATTCCAACTATATACATATATATATATATATCATGAAACTATAAATATTTCAAAAATAAACTATATCAGTTATATATTATGGAGAGAAGATGGCCAAACACATCACAAATATGATATATAAAAAATATTTAATAAGACAATTTAACATTTTTAAAAAATCATTACTTTTTCAAACACAATAGTCACCACATTGAATAAATGATTTAATTACAGAATAAATAAACAAACTACAATACACTAAAACACACACAAAAGAACCTAAAAATACCCATCAATACTCACCACATTGAAAACATCTCTTGTCTACCTACAATGATACTCAAAATAAGTGCATAAGCTACTAGAACAAGAGTATAATTATAATGTCACTTATGAGCTAAACAAAACACACAAAAACATGACTATTATAATGTTAATCTTTTAGTTTTTCATTCTTGTAAAAGTTCTGTTTAGTCTTTTTGCTTCCTTTGCATAAGTGTTTGTGTTTCCCTAATTAGCTTCAATATTCATTGCAGTACATTACTTGCACACTTTATTTCATCGCATTTCATCATTAGATATATCATCATCAGTTTAGTTGTTTTTTGCATTGCATAAGTGTTTGTGTTTTCCTAATTAGCTTCAATATTCATTTTAACACAATGTTTTTTGCAGATTTCTCAACGGAACTCGCTTGTGCCCCACCACCCGTGGTAAGTAAGTGACAAAAACAATGCAAATCGGGTAAATACCCGTGGTGAGTAAGTGATGCAAGCGCATCACATGTTATTTAATTTATTGAATGTAACACTTTATTGTTCACACACTCACTTAGTTGTTTATATCTAGGACTGCTTTGTTGGAGTTCGGAGATCATGCTGAGCATGCTTTTAATGTATGAATATGGAAGTGTTTTTATTTTTGGAGTACGGAGTCCATGCTAGGCATGGTAGTAGTTAGTGGGATATTGAAATGTGTTTGCTGCAGGTACATGTTTGACATTTGTTTGATATGAATTATTTCGATGTATTGCAATGTTTGATGTGATGGTATCCATGCTTACATGTAGTTACTTTCAATTTGATTATGTCTTCCATGTGAAATTGTATACTGAAAGCATGCTTCAAATGAATGTATCGTGTCATGAATAGTTTGCACATGAAAATATTAAGTTATCAATGCATGCATCATAATTCTTGTGATTGTATGACATCATATATTGCATGATAAATTTGATATTTTCTTCATCATAGCATTCTGATGGTTCTCTTTTAACTGGTTAGGATACTATTCGTAACATCATACGACAAAATGACTGCAAATCGTGAATGGATGTACCGTAGGATAGTGGACAATGAGTTATCGCATGAATATATGGATGGTGTTGACAGTTTTATTAAATTTGCAACGGCAAGTGTCAGTACAGTAGATCCCACGGGTCGGATTAGGTGTCCCTGCAAGATTTGTAAGAATAATCGATTTGTAGAACCTCACGGCGTTAGACATCAACTATACAGGAAGGGTTTTGTGAGTGATTATCAAAACTGGACGTTTCATGGAGAAGAATTTAGAAACGATTTTGATGCACAGGTGAATATGGTGCACGATAATCTATATACGAATTTGATATTTGATGCCGCAGGAACAGAACTAGGTTCTGCTATGAGTTCTAGTGATGTAAGAACTGCCGTAGATGAAGAATCACCAAACGATGCAGCTAGTAGATTTTATGATTTACTTAGAGATGCTGATGAGCCACTTTGGAACGGTTGTGAGAGTCACACTATCTTGTCTGCAGTTCTTCAACTAATGAATTTGAAGTCCGAGTATAATTTGAGTCAATCATGTTTTGACCGTTTGTGCATGATTGTGAAGAGTATGTTGCCCAAAGATGAGAAATAGACACAAAATTTCTATTGTGCGAAAGTTATGGTCAACGCTCTAGGTATGGGTTACAAAAAGATTGATGCTTGTCCAAATCACTGCATGTTGTATTTCAAAGAGCAGGAAAACAACATATCATGCCCGTCATGTGGGCATCCTCGGTTCAAGCCAAAGACAAGAGGCAATGGTAGCACGAGATCAAAGGAAGTTTCATACAAGTCGCTCCGCTACTTTCCTATCACTCCTAAATTGCAGCGATTGTATATGTCTTCAAGGACAGCTAAACACATGAGATGACATGCAAATAAAGTTCGACACGATGAAAACAAGATCACGCATCCTGTTGACGCTGAAGCTTGGAAGCACTTTGATCGTACTCATCAGAACTTCGCAATGGAAGTGTGAAATGTTAGACTCGATCTATGTACAGATGGATTTAATTCATTTGGGGGTAGATCAACTTCATACTCATGCTGGCCAGTATTTGTAACTCCATACAACCTTCCACCAAGCTTGTGTATGAAACGTCCAAATCTTTTCTTGTCTCTGTTGATCCCTGGTCCGACCTCACCTGGCCAAAATCTTGATGTATATCTAAGGCCATTGATTGATGAACTAAAAGTACTGTGGGATAACGGTGTTATCACGTATGATGCCCATAAAAAACAAAATTTCAACATGAAGGCCGTTGTTCTATGGACAATCAGTGACTTCCCTGCATATGGTATGTTATCTGGTTGGAGCACAACATGGAAGGTTGGCTTGTCCGTACTGCATGGAGGATTCCAAAGCTTTTAGATTGAGGCATGGAAGGAAGCCTTACTGGTTTGAGTGCCATCGTCGATTTCTACCCAGCGATCATCCGTTCCGACGTCAAAAGAATGTGTTTAAAGCAGGCACAACTGAAACAGAAGGTACATCCTCAAGATTGTCCGACATAGAGATTCTAAGAAGATTGCGATACTTTCCAGATGTATTAACAGATGCCCGCAGTCCTACACCTTTCCGTGGATTTGGGAAGGATCACAATTGGACGAAAAAATCTATTTTTTAGGAACTACCGTATTGGCCGACCCTATTGATACGACATAATTTGGATGTGATGCATGTAGAGAAAAATGTGTTTGATAATGTGTTCAATACAGTAATGAATATTAAAGGAAAAACGAAGGATAATCCGAAGGCCCGTATGGATTTAAAATTAATATGTAAAAGACCAGAATTGGAACTCAAAGAGTATAATGGCAAAGTACTGAAACCAAAGGCGAAGTACATGCTCGGACCTGATCAAATAAAACATGTATGTCAATGGTTGATACAACTGAGATTTCCAGATGGATATGTCTCTAACATTGCTCAGGCTGTGAAGATTGACGATGGACAGTTATATGGGTTGAAGAGCCATGATTGTCATGTCTTTATGCAACGATTGATACCCCTAGCATTCCATGATATGTTAGACAAACCTATATGGGGGGTATTGTATGAGTTGAGCGGATTTTTCAGAACATTGTGCGCATCGGAGGTCGTTGTATCAGATGTAAAGAATCTCGAGGACTCTGTCATCACCACTGTTTGTCTGTTAGAAAAGATATTTCCGCTAGCATTTTTCGATGTTATGGAACATTTGATCATACATCTGCCATATGAACTAAGGGTTGGTGGCCCTGTGCAATATCGATGGATGTACCCATTTGAAAGGTATATGTTTTTTTATATTTGTCTCTTTAATGACAGATATTTAAAATGTGAAATGTATATTCTTGTCAGATGCATGTTCGACCTAAAAAAAAAGGTTTGTAATAAAGCAAGAGTAGAAGGCTCTATTTGTGAGGCGTACACTTTAGAAGAGATTTCAAATTTCTCATCTATGTACTTCGAACCTCATATTCCAACACGTTACACATGCCCGCCCCGTAACGATGATGGAGAACAAGTAACTGTAGCTGACAAGCTGTCGATATTTCAACAACTTGGGCATGCATTTGGTAGTTGCCGATCAAGGCTATTGATAGATCGAGAGCAAGATGCAGCACACATCTATATTCTTTTTAATTGCTCAGCGATCGACCCATACATCGAGTAAGTATATGTATATGCAACTCAATTATAAATCCTTTTATGTTCTATATGTGGATACATGGCTCGGTAATATAAGTATTTGTGGTTTGCAGACGATTTGATCTGGAGTTGCAAAGCGAAGTTTCACATCTCACTTATGCAGAAGTACAAAAAGAACGTGAAACTAAGTTTGTGGAGTGGTTGAAACAGTTGGTAAAGAAGCTAACATAAATTTTGTACTTATAAACAACACTAAGTTACTTAATTGATCGTGATCACAATCATTGTTTATGTCTGTGCGTAGGTTCGCCATGGTGATGTTAAAGATCAAGGAATATGTGATTTAGAAAATGGTCCTACCAAAGTTGTGCAATGCTACAACGGGTATATCGTAAATGGTTATCGATTCCATACAAAAGACTACGATATAAACAAATCAACGATAAATAGTGGCGTGTGTGTCAAGGGTAGCAACTACGGTGAAAATGAACATGATTACTACGGTGTTATAGATGAAATAATGGAGTTGACTTACTTAGGCATGAATAACAGGGTTACGATATTCAAGTGTCATTGGTTTGATCCAACTGCAACAAGACTCGACAAAGCTCCAGGCATTGTGGAGGTGAATCATAAATCCAGGTTTGGAACATATGAACCATTCATATTAGCCTCGCAAGCTCAACAAGTTTATTATACTTCATATCCGAGTATAAAAAAGTCAGATAGAAATGAATGGTGGGCAGTTTGCAAGGTGAAATCCAAACTATACCCCGAGTATGATCAGTTACAGGAAGATGAGTTAGCTGAAGACAGTGATTACTATCAATCAGATGATGTCTATGACTTCGCTTATGGTCACGATGTTGCGCATGATATGCATGTCATATCTTCATTGGCCGATGAAACATTCATAGAGGAATGTGATCCAAATGATGTACCAAGTGGATGGGCAAACAATGAAGAAGAAGAAGAAGAAGAAAGTCAAACTAGTGACAAGGAAGAATTCTCAAGCTAGTGAGCAAAATCTTATACTACAAACCTCTATTTAAATGCATTGCAGTACTTGATGTGAGTTGTATTGCAATACTTGGTGTGAATGATTAAAAATTTTATTTGAATGTATTGTAATACTTGATACGAATGATTCGAATGCATTGTAATACTTGATGTGAATGATTTCAATTATTTGAATGTATTATAATTTATGCAATGAATGATTTGAATTATTGCAATACTTGATGTGAATGATTTGAATTATTTGAATGCATTGTAATACTTGATGCGAATGATTTGAATGCATTGCAATGCTTGATGTGAATGACTTGAATGCATTGTAATACTTGATGTGAATTATTTGAATGTATTGTATGACATATGTTATTTGTTAGAATATGGTTCGTGGAGGTTATAGTGGTCGCTCATCCACTAGTAGCCAGGCTCAACCTTCATCTTCACGGGCTCCTGTGATAGGTATATCATATAACTAATTGGATGCTTGATTAGTTCAAATGCGCATTCTGAGAATTTCTAATGTATTTTTTTACAAATGATGTTGCGCCTGTACACGACCCACCTATACCAGTTGATCACACAAGTCAACAGCCAACACAGGAAACAGGGTCTTCTCAGGCTGGCACAAGAAGACTCATTCGAATAGTGTATATCGATAATCGATCGTAAGTATTTTGTTTTCAATTATTGCATATCTTTTAAATATTTTATATTGATATTTACTGTGTAACAATTCATGTGCAGCACGAGATTTGAGTCACAAGAAGTAGTATGGGAGATTAGGAATTCACTTCTTCAACATCTACCAGGACCAGTTGCTCAATGGAAAGAGTACCCAAAGGAGGTGTTAGACAGATTGTGGTCCTCATTCATGGTATACAGTTGTTCCTCATAGTTAATGTGTTTCATATTTAATTTATTTAAGCAATGTCTACTAACTTTCTGAATATATTTATAGGCTTCGAATCGCTTCGCAACTACGGTGGAAGAAAATGATGCAAGGAAGGTGTGGCAGAAGGTGGCTGCCAATCGATTTACAGACATGCTGCACACTATGAAGACTGCAGCAAAAAAAGCATTTGGCGTAGTAGATGATCCATTACTGTGGAAGGGCCATGGTCCTATTACTATCAAGAGAGATTACTAGGATGAAATGTGCGATAAGTGGGCGGGAGATGCATTTAGAAATCGCTCTGCGAAGGCTGCACAAAATCGATCGAAGATGCCCGAAGCCCATCTACACACAGGTGGATCTAGGACATTTGGGAGCCACCTGAAGAAAATAGTAACTCATCAATATATAATATTAATTTTATAAGTATTGTTGCAAACTTGTGTACTAAATCTTTTGTTATTTAACTTTGCAGGAAGCAGAAAAGGAGGCAGTGTACCATATAAGGATGTGTTTGTTGAAACACATAAACGGAAGACCACGAGAGTCTTCATATCAGAGAAGGCGAGAACGACAACGGTATGTATTAATTCTATTAATAATCATTGCAATATATATGTAAGTTATCATAATGTTATCATTAATTATTAATGAATACTTTAAACATTATTTTGTAGGAGGCATATGAGCAACAGATGGTAGAGCGATATGGTGATGACGCTACTCAGCATCCATCATTTGATCCTACAGCATGGGTGACTGCAGTAGGTGAACCCAAAAAAGGTCGCATGTTCGGGTTTGGGAGTATTATGAACACTTCACCAGTTATTGGTTCTTCCAGTTACGGCTCACCGACTTTTTGCGCCGACATAAGCTCCAAGCAGCCGACTATTCTTTCCGGTGATGATGTACGCCAGATCGTTAATGAATCACTGAATAACTACTTCCAATACAGTGTCGCCCCCTTTCTCCGAAATGAGATCAAGGCCGCTGTTCTGGAAAGGGGATCTTCGATTCCAGGTCCCTCTCAGGTATAATCACATATTTAGTTTTTTGTCTGCCTTAGAACACATATAAGCATAATCGAATCACATATATAACTTTTTGCCTGCCTAAGAACACATATGAGCATGCTATAATAACATATAGAGTTTTTTGATTGCCTTAGAGCACATATGAGCATGCTATAATAACATATAGACTTTTTTTATTGCCTTAGAGCACATATGAGCATGCTATAATCACATATAAAGTTTTTTTGACTGCCTAAGAACACATATGAGCATGATAGAATCACATATAAAGTTTTTTTGACTGCATTAGAACACATATGAGCATGCTATAATCACATATTCAGTTTTTTGACTGCCTAAGAACACATATGAGCATGTTATAATCACATATTCAGTTTTTTGACTGCCTTAGCACACATATGAGCATGATAGAATCACATATAGAGTTTTTTTATTGCCTTAGAGAACATATGAACATGCTATAATAACATATAGAGTTTTTTGATTGCCTTAGAGCACATATGAGCATGCTATAATAACATATAGACTTTTTTTATTGCCTTAGAGTACATATGAGCATGCTATAATCACATATAAAGTTTTTTTGCCTGCCTAAGAACACATATGAGCATGATAGAATCACATATGAGCATGATAGAAATACATATAAAGTTTTTTTGACTGCATTAGAACACATATGAGCATGCTATAATCACATATTCAGTTTTTTGACTGCCTAAGAACACATATGAGCATGTTATAATCACATATTCAGTTTTTTGACTGCCTTAGCACACATATGAGCATGATAGAATCACATATAGAGTTTTTTTATTGCCTTAGAGCACATATGAGCATGCTATAATAACATATAGAGTTTTTTTATTGCCTTAGAGCACATATGAGCATGCTATAATCACATATAAAGTTTTTTTGCCTGCCTTAGAGCACATATGAGCATGCTATAATCACATATTCAGTTTTTTGACTGCCTAAGAACACATATGAGGATGTTATAATCACATATTCAGTTTTTTGACTACCTTAAAACACATGAGCATGCACAAATCACATATAGAGTTTTTTTACTGCCTTAGAACATATATCATTTATGATAGAATCACATATAAATTTTTTTGCTTTGCCTGCCTTAGAGCACATATGAGCATGCTATAATCACATATTCAATTTTTTGACTGCCTTAGCACACATACAAGCATGATCGAATCACATATATAGTTTTTTGCCTGCCTTAAAGCACATCTGAGCATGGTAGAATCACATATAGAGTTTTTCTAGCTGCCTTAGAACACATATGAATATGTTATAATCACATATTCAATTTTTTGACTGCCTTAACACACATATGAGCATGATAGAATCACATATATGTATATATATAACTTTTTGTCTGCCTTAGAGCACATATGAGCATGATAGAATCACATATAGAGTTTTTTTATTGCCTTAGATCACACATGAGCACATGATAGAATCACATATAGTGTGTAATTTATTTCATTGTATTTTGTTTATCAATACTGACTGTTCTTTTCTTGTGTAGGCTGCTAGTGATAATCAGCGTAGTGGAGCTGAAGGGACAGATAAAGACAATGAACAAGAAGATGCACAAAATCTTGGAGATGATTAGAGAACTGTGTTGAAGAAGTTCTATTTTTTTATGTTTCCTAATTGTAATTGTTGAATTGTAAATAATTAAACTTGTTAATTTTAAGGTGGAACGATTAATTGTTGTAGATTCTTGTTATATGAAATTTTTTGTGTGGTTTGTTTTTTATTTATAGGAAATATAAATTGTATAGGAAATATAAATTGTACAGTTCTCGGTATTTAATTTTCAAATAAATTTTTTTAAATTTTTTTCGTGTTTGCGACGGATTAGCGACGGAACCATCCGTCGCTATTCATATTAATCTAGCGACGGAAGTAAATCCGTCGCCAAGCCGTGGTCGTCGTTTAGTACCGGCGGATTGGCGACGGAATATAGCGCTCGTTAGTCCGTCGCAATTAGCGACGGACCTGGCGACAGAATAATTTTGTCGCCAGTTAGCGTCGAAATATTCGCGACGTAAGCATACCGTCGCCTCGTTGTCGCTAATCCGTCGCTTTGTTGTAGTGGTAGATTAGCGACGGATTAGCGACGGAATGTGGTCGTCGCTAATCTACTGCTTTGTTGTAGTGGTAAGGACGATGACATATATTCTTTCCATGTAAACAATAATGAGTTACTTAATTGGTCGTGATGACAGTCATTGTTTATGCTTGTAGGTCCGCCATGGTGATGTTAATGACCAAGGAATATGTGATTTACAAAATGGTCCGACCAAAGTTGTGTAATGTTACAATGGGTACATCGTAAATGGTTATCGATTCCATATAAAAGACTACGGTGTAAACAAGTCAATGATGAATAGTGGCGTATGTGTCAAGGGTAGCAGCTACGGTGAAAATGAACATGACTACTACGATGTTATAAAAGAAATAATGGAGTTGACTTACTTAGGCATAAATAATAGGGTAACTTTATTCAAGTGTCATTGGTTTGATCCCACAATAATAAGAGTCGACAAAGCCTCAGACATTGTAGAGGTGAATCATAAATCAAGGTTTGAAACATATGAACCATTCATATTAGCCTTGCAAGCTCAATAAGTTTAATATACTTCATATCCGAATACAAGAAAGTCAGATAGAAATGAATAGTGGGCAGTTTGCAAGGTGAAGTCTAAACTATACCTCGAGTATGATCAGTTATAGGACGACAAGATTGCTGAAGAGGGTGATTACTATCAATCAGATGATATGCATGACTTCTCTTATGGTCACGATGTCGCACATGGTATGCATGTTATATCTCCATTGTTCGATGGCACACATATGGAAGAATGTGATCCAAATGATATACCAAGTGGATGGGCGTCCAATGAAGAAGAAGAAGAGGACGAAGAGGAGGAAGAAGAAGAATATGAAAGTCAAACAAGTGATGAGGAAGCATACTCGAGCTAGTGAAATACATCTTGTAATACATACCTTATGTTTGAATGTATTGCAATATTTTAGAGTTATGTAATTGATCCAATTGTATTGCAAGTTAAGGATAAGTTATCCATGATTAGCAAGTGATGTCATATCTTATGTTTTAATGTATTGCAATGTTTAATGTGAATGATTTGAATGTATTACAATGATTTGAATGTATTGCAATGTTTAAATGTATTGCATGAAGTTATTTTCGATTTGATTATATATCCATGAAGATATAGAGTTGTGTAACTGATCAAAATAAAATTTTTATTTGTTAGAATATGGTTCATGGAGGTCACAGTGGTCGAGCACCCAGTGGTAGCCAGTCTCAACCTTCATCTTCATGGGCTACTTTGATAGGTATATCATTTAACTAATTGTATACTTGATTAGTTTAAATGCGTATTGTATGAATTTCTAACTTATTTTTCTATAGATAATGTTTCGCCTGCACATGACCCACCTACACCAGCTATTCATACACGTCACGAGACAACGTTGTGGACGAGTAAGGTCTCATGAGGGTTTGTAGTGATGCTACCCACAAATAACTCTATCATGTATATATCAAAATTCAAATTCTAGAGGCATTAGGCAGTTAAGAAGTTTTTCTAAGCAAATATTTCATGCATTACATTTTGACAACGTATTTAGAGCCTTTATATGCCACCATAGAAGAGAGATTGGTTCCTCTACTTTTCTAAAAATTTGCAATCATTTATGCTTTATTCTTAGAAAATCAAGTACACTCACACCATTGCTTATTTATCCTCACTTATATGTTCTCTGCACATGTTTTCATAATTATATCTAAGCAGTAAACTTTTTCATTATGCTCTTACTTTTCTTTCTTTCTTTCTTTTTTAATTTTTAATTTTTTACACTTTTTTTTTCTTGAACACTATACCATCTTTAGGTTTTCGTGACCAGTTTAACGAGCTTTGGGTCAGAGACTTCCAGGCCAAATGACCTTAAGGCACCAAATACAAAGTATCCCTCAGACTTAATTGCTCGAGTAACTAAACCTTCTATTTTTATAGTTTTATGTATAACTTTTTTCTTGTCATGTGCAATGTCAACATCTCTTAGGCTCTCTATAAAGTTCATGTAGCAGGCTTTCTGGACGATGACTCCCAAACCAGATGGCTTTAGAGCACTAGGTGAAAACACCCCTCAAGCTCTACTTGCTCGAACCAAATAGACCACTGATATTGACTTAGACACAGAAGTGATTTCCTTCATTATCATTTTCGACATGGGAATTAAACACTTCAACTTGTGTCTGAGCCCAGGTACTAGAGAATACGAAGACATCAAACAACTAAATGTATGCTCTTTTTTCTTTTTAAGCTCTTATTTTTTATATTGTCCATTTGCTTAGTTTTTCAAAAATAAAGTTGTGCATATTCATAATTTTGATTTAAAATAAACTCTAACATTCATCTACTATCATTTCTTTAAAATCCATATAAATGACCACATTTTCTAGATTAGTGTCAAAAAAATTTTGTGGGGCTTACAAATTCTCTAAAATGTTAGATTATGTAAATCATTAATATATGATTAAAACTTATTCCTTAAAAACCTATATTTTATGAGTTTTCATCAGTGCAGATACATGGACAAAAAAATGGTGCAAACTATACCCTCTCCCATGCTTGAATGACACTATCCTCAGTGGCACTCCCCTATGCTTATATGCAACTAAATGAATATACACTAAGAAACAAAAGATACACAATAGATGAGATAGATGTCACCTGATCCACGCTATAGTATCTCACCTAGTGCTGCACTGTACTGGCTCTTGAAGAGATTACAACCTATATTACTATCTGCAACTCATAACAACTCACAAAAATAAAATAAAATGCATACATGATCTGTTTTCCAATCACATGAACCAAAAAGAAAGAAATATGCAAATGACTACTAAAGCTATGAAATAACTACAACTAAATGTTAATGGTACAACATACATAGACTTCACACTGCCTCACACATCTATGAGGTCAATGACCTTGATGTCCTGACTGGTGACGACATCTGAAATGCAGAACTTCAACCGTTGCCCATTGACCTTGACGTTCCTGCCCGTTCGTGGGTCCAAAATATCAACTGCATCATATGGAAATACTTCCTAGACTATGAACGGGTCATCCCATCTCGACTTCAGCTTTTCTAAAAATAATTGAGTCGCGAATTGAAAAGCCAAACCTTCTGATCGGACTCAAACTGTTTTCTCAAAATATGCTTATCATGAAAATGCTTAGTTTAAGCTTTATAGATTTTGGCACTCTCATATGCATCATTTCACAACTCTTCGAGTTCACTCAACTACAACTTTCACTCTCTTCATGCCTAGGCTATGTCAAAATTAAATTTCGTAAACACCCAATAAGCCATGTGTTCTAATTCAATAGGGAGAAGACATGGCTTCCCAAAAACCAATCGCTAAGGAGACATGCCAATCAGAGTCTTGAAAGCAGTTCTGTATGCCCACAATTCAACGTTCAAGCACTGCGATCAGTCCTTTCAGTTTGTCCAGACCATCTTTTCAAGAATCTGTTTGATCTCTCTATTGGAGACCTCGACCTGACCACTCGTCTGTGGATGGTATGGCATAACAATTTGATGATGTACTGAATACTTCCTAAGTAAGCAACATGCACACTCTTGAAGTGCTTATCTCCATCGCTAATAATAGCTCTCGAAATGTCAAACCTGCTAAAGATATTGAGCGTGATGAATCTGAGCACCTCTTTATGATCATTGGTTAGGGTGGCCACGACCTCGACCCACTTAGACACATAGTCTACCACCACCAAGATATAAACATTGTCGAATAAAGGCAAAAAAGAACGCATAAAATTGATGCCCCAAACATCAAAAATCTCAACTACGAGAATGGAGAGTAGGGGCATCATATTACGCTTAGAAATATTCCCCATTTGCTGACAACACATGAATCTCCTACAAAACTCATGTGAATCTCGATGTAGTGTCGATTACCAAAATCCAGATTGGAGGACCTTCACAGTGGTCGTCTAACTAAAAAAGTGAACCTCACAGGCCAAGGAATTACAAAAAGCTAAGATGGACTCGAACTCCTCTTTGGGAATGCACCTTCGAATCATCTGGTCTGAACATAGCTTGAAAAACTATGGATCCTCCCAGAAGTAATGTTTCACCTATGCCATAAAACAGTCTCTCTCATTCTTGTTCCAATGCATAGAGAACCTTCTAGTCACCAAATAATTGATGATATTCGCAAACCAGGACAAACGCTTCACATAAAGAAGCTACTCATCCAGGAATGAATCATCAATATGTCCTTGATCAGTGGATGTCTCCATAGTCAGTATGAACAGATGATCTACTACAAGATTCTTGCATCTACTCTTATCTCGAATCTTGAGATCAAATTCTTTTAGTAAAAAGATTCAATGGATGAGACGTAGTTTGGTATCTTTTTTACTCATTAAATACCACAGGATGGCATGATCTGAGTAAATGATAACCTTGGAGCCCAACAAATAAGAACAAAATTTTTCTATTACAAACACTACAGCTAGTAGTTCCTTCTTTGTAGTAGTATAGTTCATTTGGGTCTCAGAAAGGGTCCTACTAGTGTAGTAAATAACATGAGATCTTCGTTCAATCTTCTGACCAAGAATGGCTCCAACCACGTAATCTGATGCGTCACCCATGATTTTGAAGGGCACTGACCAATCGAGAGACCAGAGAATAGGAGTTGTAGTCAGAGCCTCCTTTAGAGATAAAAATACCTTCAAACAAGCATCATCAAAACAAGATGGCTGATCTTTAGAGAGCAGGTTATATAACAGTTTAGAGATTTTGCTAAAATCCTTGATGAACCGCCTATAGAAACCTGCATGCTCTAAGAATGAACACACTTGTCACAAGAAGGTCAGCGGAGAAAGTTTAGCTATGGACTTAACTTTGGCTTTGTTGACCTTGATCTCTTTCTTGGACACAATATGTTCAACAATAATCCCTTGTTTAACCATGAAATGACTTTTTTTCAGTTGAGCATCAGATTTGTCTCCATGCATCATTTAAGCACTCTCACTAACTTCTAGAGATAATCATCAAACGAAGAGCCATAAACTGAAAAATCATCTATAAAGATCTCAAAGACGTCATCCACCATATGGGAGAATATAGTCATCATACACCTCTAAAATGTTGTTGGGGGCATTGTAAAGCCCAGATGGCATTCTTCTGAATGCGAATAAGAATAGGTGAATGTAGTCTTCTCCTGGTCCTCGGGATGAACAACCACCTGATTATATCCTGAATAACCATCCAGGTAACAAAAATAATATTGGCCTGTGAGTCTCTCTAAGATCTGGTCAATAAACAACAACAAAAAGTGGTCCTTTCGCATTACATTGTTTAGTTTTCAATAATCAATACACACTCGCCACCCCATGGTAGTCCTTGTGGGGACACTCTCTCCTTTCTCATTAATCGTAAGAGTGAGCTCAAACTTCTTGGGGACAACCTGGGTTAGGCTCACCCACTGACTGTTGAAGATGGGATAAATGATCCTTGCGTCCAACCACTTGACTACCTCTTTCTTCACCACCTCCTTCACGTGGGGATTTAACCTCCTTTGTATTTCTCTTGAGGGTTTAGCACCCTTTGCCATGATAATTTGATGCATACAAAAGGAGAAGTCTATCCCCTTGAGGTCCGCCATAGACCAACTGATGGCCTCTTTATGCTTATGTAGAATCTGAAGAAGCTGGCACTTCTGAGTGCTAGTGAGGTCTGCTGAAATAAGGACCGGCAAGTTTTGATCCTTGCCTAAGAAGGAATACTTGACCGAAGCGAGCAGAGGCTTTAGCTCAAGTTCTGTCAGGCTCTCAATCGAAGGTTTGGCAAGTTGCTCTACCAAATCTGGGAGGGGCTCAAAGTGTCAGGTCCACTGCAACTCTCTTGTCAGTCTATCAATCAATCCAAGGCTATCTCCCTCGAGTGATTCATCATCATCATCCTGAGATAGATCACTCAACATCTATACCAACTCTGCTTCTACCAGGTCCTTAACTAAATCGACCTAGAAAGAAGCATCTGCACCTGCAGAGCTTATCACAACATTGAAGATGTTCAACCTCATTGTGATGGTGTTCAACCTCATCTTTCTGTTACCAAACAAAATATCCATCTCACATGTACAACAATTAATGCACGTGTTGGTAGTAGCTAAGAAAGGTCAACCTAATATGATGGGCGTCTACCTCACTTCATTCACTCCCTTCATATCTAAGATAATAAAGTCAACAGGAAAGTAGAAATCCTCCACCTTGACCAGAACATCTTCAAGAATCCCAGGTGTGACCTTGATTGATTTGTATGCTAGCTATAGGGTCATCGGTGTAGGATTCATCTCCTTTAGGCCGAATGCATCATAGAAAAAACCCAGTAAGATGTTCACACTTGCCCCAAGGTCAAGCAAGGCACGCTCGACAGTGATGTCCCCTATGATGCATGAGATAATAGGATCCCCTGGGTCCTTGAGCTTAGGAGAAGTTTGGTGTTGTAAAATTGCACTAACCTACTCAGTCAGGTAAATCTTCTTAGCCATATTGGACCTTAACTTCCTTTTTTACATACAAAGTGTGCTTTGATCCCTTTTTCACTTGGGTTTGTATATCCATAGTCACCCTTCTGCATTTTTGTTCCTAAAAGCATCTCTTAGTACAACCTTTTGCATTCTTTTCCATGCTTGTGGTACATTTGGCAGGAATAGTTGTTGAATCATCGCGTGCAAGAATAGTTTCGGCCATGTCTATTTGAAGGTTGATGGCAGCAACATCAATAGCCCAACATGCCATGCATGGTAGGTGGTTTACAAAAGAGATGATAACATTATCATTCATGGTGACTTGTTTAAGGATGTCAACTTTGTGTTGGTTTAAGTTTCATGTTTATTTTATTACCCCTACTCAATACCATTTTTTGTTCATATCATTTCAAAAAAATCAATTTGCATTCATCTCAAGAAGAAAGATGCACAAAGGGTTTATCCTAGCTCATGAAGTCATCCACTCAATTCATCTTTCTCACTAAAAGGCTTTTCTGATCATGCATAATATTTGCATTTTATTGATACTATTTTATGCATGATCCATGGAAAATCGCATTAAAAGCCCAGTTTTACCGTTAGTTTCGAAGAACTACATTGAAATTGAAAATATCGAAAAATTGCCAATTTCAAAGCTTGTTCTGCATTTTTTAGTGTTTTTATTAGTGTAGAATTCTTCTAATTTATAGTTTAATTAGATTAGGAGTGTTTTACTAATTTTTAATTAGTTTAGAAAAAACCTTATTTTGAAAAACACATTTTCTAGAAAATATTTTAGACTTTCATAGAAAATATGTTTTAACCTAATTTTTGTTTATAAATACTTTTTTTTTCAGCAAAGAAGTTGTTTTTTAACTCCGCCTGTGTAGTTATACACTGCCGGTCCCAAGCCCGGATAAAGGAGGAGGGTTGCGGTAGGCCTGTGACAGCCAGCATAAAAACTTTTTCATATCCTATGAAAATGAACCAATATGAGAATTTCGTTGGGGCGTTCCCTACTGAGCGACGCGCTGTACTCTCTAGGCCCGGAGGCAGTGATAAATGTGCAAGGGTTGCTAGGTCGTCGCCCAGAAGCGACGCGCCACACCGGCGCCCGGGTGTGGTGTCAAATAGGCAAGGGTTCCCTCACTTTGTTGGACGGGTGGGGGTAAAGAAGTTAGTCCAAGACCATAAAATTAGGTTAGCCACTTGGAACATAGGGTCTTTAACTGGTAAGTTGGTAGAGTTAGTAGATGTTATGTGTAGGAGAAAGATTGATATTTTATGTCTTCAAGAGACCAAATGGGTAGGTGAGAAAGCTAAAGTGATAGAACCTTGGGGATATAAGATTTGGTATACAGGAATAAATAGGAATAGGAATGGAGTAGGGATTGTTATGAGTCGTCAGTTTATAGATAATGTAGTTGAGGTCCGTAGGAAGGGTGATAGAATTTTACTTATTAAATTAGTATTAGGTACGGATATTATTAATATTATTAGTGTTTATGCACCTCAAGTAGGTTTAGATGATTCCATTAAGCATCAATTTTGGGAAGATTTAGATGGAGTAGTACAAGAGACATCTTATGGAGAAAAGCTTTTCATCGGCGGTGACCTTAATGGACATGTAGGCATTAGTAGGGATGGATTTGAGAATATCCATGGAGGCTATGGTATAGGAGAAAGAAATGAAAGTGGAGAAAGGATTTTAGATTTTTGTTTGTCCTATGATATGATCTTAGCAAACACTTGGTTTAGGAAGAGGGAGTCTCACCTAGTAACATTTAAAAGTGGGGTTAATACGAGTCAGATAGATTTTTTCCTACTTAGAAAGAGAGATAGGGGTTGTTGCATCGATTGTAAGGTTATACCAGGAGAAAGTGTAGCTACACAACATAGAGTCTTAATTTTAGATCTTAGAATTAGACAATGCCGCAAAAGGGATAGACATAGGATAGATCCTAGAATTAAGTGGTGGGCACTGAAAGGAGCTAAACAAGAAATGTTTGTAGAGCAGGTAGTTAAGGAAGTTGATTGGTGTCTCGAGGAGGATTCAGAATCAATGTGGAATAAGATAGCGGGTGGTATGAGAAAAGTAGCTAAGGAGGTATTGGGTGAGTCTAAAGGCGGTGCACCACTAGGTAAGGATACATCATGGTAGAACGAGGATGTCAAATTAGCTATTAAGGTTAAAAGAGAGTGTTATAGAAATCTAAGTAAGAGTCGTGATAATGAGAATTTGGAGAAGTATATGATAGCAAAGAATGAAGCTAAAAAAGTTGTTCGAAACGCGAGGGCTAAGGTATATAAGGAGGTTTATGACAAGTTGGATACCAAAGAAGGCGAGAAGGATATTTATAGGCTTGCAAAGATGAGAGATAGGAAATCGAAGGATTTGGGTATGGTTAGATGTATCAAAGATGAAACGCAAAGGGTTTTAGTCAAAGATGGGGAGATTAAGGAGAGATGGAAAGATTATTTTGATAAGCTATTTAATGATAGTCATGCTCAAGATCTTGGAGACTTCTTCATTCCTTTTCATGAGATAAATCGTGACTTCATGCGCAAAATTCAAAAGAAAGAAATTGCAGAGGCTTTGAAGAAAATGAAATCAAGAAGGGCAGTTGGCCCAGATGGTATACCTATCGAGGCTTGGAAATGCTTGGGAGAGAAAGGTTTAGAATGGTTGACAAATCTTTTTAACTTGATTTGGCGAACAAATAAGATGCCTAATGAGTGGAGGAAGAGTACTTTGGTGCCTTTATATAAGAATAAGGGTGATATACAAGATTGCACAAACTATCGTGGTATAAAACTCATGAGTCATACTATGAAACTTTGGGAGAGGGTGATTGAGTCTAGGTTGAGGAAGGTTGTCATGATATCGGAGAATCAATTTGGTTTTATGCCTGGAAGATCAACTATGGAAGCTATACATCTTCTTAGACAACTTATTGAAAGATATAGAGAGAGGAACAAAGATTTGCATATGGTTTTTATTGATTTAGAGAAGGCATACGATAGAGTACCTAGGGACGTTCTCTGGTGGACAATGATGAAGAAAGGTGTTTCTCTAAAGTACATTAGTATAATTAAAGATATGTATGAAGGAGTAGTAACCAATGTCCGCACTTGTGGAGGGGTGACAACCAATTTCCCGATAACGGTTGGGTTACATCAAGGATCTGCTTTAAGCCCTTTCCTATTTGCGATAGTGATGGATGAGCTTACGAGATCAATTCAAGAAAATGTACCGTGGTGTATGTTGTTTGCTGATGATATTGTTTTGATTGATGAGTCTAGAGCTGGGGTTAATGCTAAGTTAGAATTATGGAGACAGACATTGGAAGCTAGAGGTTTTAAGTTGAGTAAGAGTAAAACTGAATATATGGAATGTCGGTTTAGTAAGCAACGAAGTAGTGATGGGAGTGTAGTGAAGCTTGGTGAGCAAGATATACCGGTGAATGATTATTTCAAATATTTGGGATCCATCATTCAAAAGTATGGAGAAATTGATGGAGATGTAAATCATAGGATAAAGGTTGGGTGGATGAAATGGAAAAGTGCTACTGGAGTGCTGTGCGATCGTAGAATGCCATTGCGGTTGAAGGGAAAGTTTTATAGGACGACTATTAGACCCGCTTTACTATATGGTACGGAATGTTGGGCTGCCAAGAGACATCATATTCAAAAAATGAGTGTAGCTGAGATGCGGATGCTTAGATGGATGTGTGGAAATACAATAAAAGATAAGATTCGGAACGAAGAGATACGTAAGAAGGTAGGTGTTGCACCCATTGAAAATAAGATGCGAGAGAATCGTTTACGGTGGTTTGGACATATTCGGCGAAGGCCTAATGATGCTCCAGTTAGAAGGTTGGAGAAATGGGAAAATATATTAGTTAAAAGAGGTCGGGGTAGGCCTAGGAAGACTTGGATGGAGATGATAGGAAAGGATATGAATGCTTTGAACCTCACCGAGGACATGGCGTTGGATAGAAATGATTGGAGGAAAAGGATTCATGTGGAAGACCCAAAATGAATTTCTTTTTTGGTTCATATCGCTGACCCCAATTGTTTTGGGATGAAGGCGTAGTTGTTGTTGTTGTTGTTGAAAGAAGTTGTTTTTTCCTCTTAAGAAAATGCCCCCATTGCTCCCTCTCTCTCTCCCTTGTTCTCGATCCATGTTGATTTCTCCCCCTCTCTTCTTCTTCTTCTCTCATCCAATTCGTCGTTGGCAACCTTTGTTTTCATCGGGGAGGCGTGCGTTTAGCCTGGATAAGCCATCTTCTCTTCTCATCCAATATGTCAGAAGCAAATCATCCGGTTTGCTTCTTTCTCCCTTATCTCTATAGTTTAGGATCATTAATTACATGCATCATAGTTTATTTTGATTTTCAGTATCACATATAGGATAGTTTGAATTTTATTTGTGTGGTTTTTGCATATTTGAATAGTTCACACAGATCGTAGATAGTAGTTTTATAGGATTCATGTTTTGTTTGATTTTTCTTGTGCTTAGATAGTTTATTTAAAATACATTAATTTAGTTATAATCCGACGTAGTTCCAATTGTGTTTGTGAATTTTTTTTGGCTCTTCACGATATGCAGGACATTGCATAACGATCAGTGGCGTAGCTAGAATTCATGTGAGGGGGGCAAACAGGGGTGTAGAAAAAAAATTTGTGTGATAGTCGGGGGTTCGGGGGGCGGCGCCCCCAAAAAAAAATTATGTTATTCAGTAACGTAGTCATTAGTTAGAAATTAACTTTTGTAGTCATTGCGTGTTTAGTCATAGCTCAGCGTCAATGACACATTCAGCTAGATCTTAGCTAATGGTGTTTAGGAGATTTTATTAGTTTAGATTAATAGAATAACCTCTTTTATGTTGCATCTTAGTTTAACTTTTTTGTTTATAGTTAGATTTTATTAGTTTAGATTACTATTGTTTTGATATTTTCATCAATTCATGTCCCTAGGTTAGCGTTTTCTTAGTTGCTCAGTTATTCGTGAATAGATTAGTTAGTCCAAGTCACGTATTCTTTCTTAAGTAATTAGTTAGTTAAATAATCTGTGATATTTTAGTTGTTCAAGTTAGATTGACAACTAATTATTAGTGTTACACATTGATTCGTTCTTGTTCATAATTTGTTAGTTAATTTGTTATGCTATTTTGTCTTGTAGCTAGTTTGTTGGTAGTCCAAATGATCCTGTTTTGCTGATTTTTAAGTATTAGATCTTGTTTAGTTCTATTCGTTCTGTTGTCTTGTATTTTTTATAGGGAAGCGCATAAACATGCGTTGAGCCTCTTTTCGTACCCCCGAAGTGCCCTCTAAGGTCTCTTCAAGCTCTCAGAAGTGCCCTTAGAGAGCCCTTTAGAAAATCATGCAAAAGTGTTCAACCTAGTTAACCAAAGCTCAAGGGAGGGACAAGAAGACTCAAGCTCTGAAGACTTTGTCTTTTCTTTTTAGAGCAGGATTTCATTTATTTAATTCATTTAGGTTTGTAATAAAATCATTTAATTATTTATTTAAGCTCGCTGAGGGGCAACACTCTATTGTCTATTTAGTTAATTAATCTTTTATTTTTGAAGGAATAAAGCGTAGTTTAGATTGTGTGCTTGAATACAAAGTATTTCTCGTTTCCTGAGATCGACCCGGACTCCACCACTCATGCGAGCCAGTTTTTATTATTTGGTGTTTGGGTTTCACTTAGTTTTCATTAAAAATATTATTTTAAAAATCATTTTCCAAAACTCACACCATTTTCTACTCAAATTAGACTTATCTAAAGCGTTCGACATGGTGTGATGAGACTTCTTCCTTTGTGTGTTTGGAAAAAATAAACTTTGTGCAAAAATGATAATCTTGGGTCAAGGATCTTTGTATTTCAGCATCGGTTGTTGCCTTAAATGGCACCCAAGGTATGTTTTTTAATTTATCTCGTGGGCTTCGTCAAGGCGACCCATTGTCACCCCTACTCTTTGTCATTGTCATGGAAGCCCTCACTTTCATGATCGATTCCGTGATTGATGGTGGGCAGTTTAGAGGTGTGAAGTTGTCGGGCCTTCCTACCTTTTTTCACTTCTTGTTCGCCAATGATATTCTCATATTTGGGGAAGCCACCAAAACTGACATAGTGAACTTTTGGATACTGTTGTGTATGATTTCAGAAATATCTATCAATGGCCTAAAGTTGTGCTTTGTTCTCTTTAATGGGAGGAAAGAAACCACGATATTTGCATTTACTATTTTTGGGTAGAGTGCTTCCTCTCAAGTACCTTGGTTTTCCCCTTCATCTAAGAGTCACAAGAGATAGAATTTGGAAGGATATGGAAGACAAAATTCTTTCAAAAATTAACTCTTGGGTTGGATTTAACCTAGCAATTGTGGGAAGGGTGACACTTGTGAAGCATATCCTCACTACTTATCTCCTACATTTTGTGCAAATCTTGTACAACACAAAAAAAATTGTTTGGTTTCTTAAAAAATCATTACTCGAAGCAAAGATGAGGGTGGTTTGGGAATTGGAGTAGGAAGATGAAATAAAGCTCTATTAATCAAATAGATTTGGTTAATCTTAACCATGGAGAAGCTATGGGTGATAGTTATCAAGCACAAGTATGAACTCTATGACTGGACATGGGAATGAAGAGGTGGGTTAAAATGGGTTAGAGGATCCGAATTTGGAAAGGAATACTGAAACTTATTCATGAACTCCTTGATGCTATTTTTGTGCAAATGAGCGATGGTTCTAAAACCAGATTTTGAAAGAATGCTTGGCATTAAGATGGGTCTTTGAAGGATCTATTTCCAGCCCTTTATTGGGCCTCTCGGGATAAAGAGGAACCAATATATTTTTTTTGGAACCATAATCTGTTAGGAAAGTTTTAAAATTGATGATTTCTTTCCACCAAAAGTGTTTTAAAAAGTTTAGTCCCATATCTAAGAAACGGTTTTGGAGGCCTTTGATTAACAGTCAAAGGTGGGTGACCGTTCAGGTATCTTTTTGTCCTATTTTCAAACCGTCAGATTTATGGACATTAATCTCATTTATCGCAAAACGTTTTGGCCTCTCTAAAAGTCTATAATTTCTTCTATTTTCGTCTTTTGAAGATCATCAAAATCTCTGACTCTCCAGTTTTCTCCTTTCTTTCTTCTCGGTTTGGCTTGCAGAGTTCATGTGTGGTAGAGGTCATCTGTTCTTGCGAAGCAGTGACTCTCTTGAGGTTCAAGCCTAGTTGTATCCTGGGAACTCAGTCGTAACAAAACCCTTTTTCGCATCTTCGGAATTTCCGGAGTGGGGCGATTGAAGTTCTAAAGATAGCGATCTTAAGAACGTGCCTCTAGGCTTGAAATCTCTTTTCAGAAATCCAATTTTCACCAGGTTGGAATAACAATTTTAGAACTTCTTTATGGCCTCTAGTTCGACATCCAACTCCATCAATCTGCTTAGCCGTGACCTTGAAAAACTTGATCGATTTGATGGGTCAAACTTCAAGCGGTGACAATCAAAGGTATTGTTCTTGCTGTCCGAGCTGCATATCGACTATGTCCTCAAAAAGCCCTGTCCCACTGTCGTTGCTGGAGAAGTTGAGACAGAAGAACAGAAGAAAGAGCGAGAGAAGTGGCATACTGACAACTACAGATGCAAAGGGCATATCCTGAACACTTTAGCCGATTCACTCTTTGACCTGTATTCACCATTGGAGTCGGCTGAAGAGTTGTGGAATGCTCTCGAGATCAAGTACAATACAGAAGATGCTGGTAACAAAAGGTTTATCATAGATCAGTATGTTAATTTTTCTATTGTTGATGATAAGCCGATACTTGCTCAAATTCATGAGATGCAAATACTGGCCTATAAGATCAAAGGAGAAGGTATATATCTTGATGATGACTTCCAAGTTGCTGTCATCATTGGGAAGCTGACAGATTCTTGGAAAGAATATAGGAATCACCTAAAACATAAAAATGAGAAAATCACTTTAGATGGCCTTCTTAAGGACATCCGAATTGAGGAAGAGACTCGTCTTCGTGACAAAAAGAATTCGAGTCCTAAAGAAGGTTATCCTAAAGTGAATTTTGTTAGTAACAAGAGTGGCAAAATCATGAAAACCCAGAAAATCAAAAAGAATTTTGTGAAAGAGAAAAAGCCAACTGATAAAAAGAAAATTAATTGCTATGTTTGTGGCAAGTTTGGCCATTTTGCTAGAGAATGCAGAGAACGGAAGATGACTGGTCCTAAGCCAAATGAGTCAGAAGAAAGGCTTGTTGTTGTAATCTCTGAAACCTTTATGGTGGCTGCAAATAAGGACTGGTACCTGGATACTGGAAGCACTGTTCATGTGGCAAACGACAGGAACTTGTTCAAGTCGTATGAAGTAGTGGGGGAGGGATGCAATCTCTTTATGGGAAACTCTTCCTCAACTAAAGTGCTGGGAAAAGGGAGTGTGGAAATTAAGTTCACCTCCGGGAAAGTCCTAACACTTGAAAATGTCCACTATGCTCCAGAAGTTCGAAAAAATTTAATCTCTGCAGATCTACTGTCACGAAATGGCTTTAAGATTGTTATTGAGTCTGGGATTGTAACTGTGACCAAAGGAAAAATCTTTGTAGAAAAAGGGTTTGCCACTGGTGGTATGTTCAAGATGAGCATAAATGAAGCTACTACTTCTGTTTATATGGTTGACTCCTATTTTCTTTGGCATTCAAGATTAGGACATATAAATTCTCGTTGCATTCATAATATGAATAACTTTGGTCTTCTTCCTTGTCATGTTAGAATAGAACATAAACATAAGTGTGAGACATGCATTCAAACTAAGTTAACTAGACTCCCGTTTCCTAGTGTAGAAAAGAATTATAAATTGCTTGAATTAGTGCATTCTGATGTGTGTACGATGGATAATGTTTTAAGTCATGGTGGAAATAGGTACTTCATTACCTTTATAGATGATTACTCGAAATTTTATTATGTTTATTTGATGAAACATAAATCTGAAGCTTTTTCTAAATTTCTTCTTTATCTTGCTGAAGTACAAAATAGGTTTAAAACAAATATTGTACATTTAAGAACAGATAGAAGAGGTGAATACTTAGGAGAAGAATTTGATAAATTCTGTGGAGATAATGGTATTATCCATCAAACTTCAGCACCTAGAACTCCTGAACAAAATGGAGTAGTAGAAAGGAAAAACAGAACACTTGTAGAAATGATGAATGCTATGCTTCTTAATACGGGTTTGCATTCCAACTTATGGGGAGAGGCTATACTTTCTGCTTGTTATATTCTTAATCGAGTTCCTTATTCCAAATCTGATAAATCACCTTATGAATTGTGTTTTGGTAAGAAACCTAATCTTAGTTATTTTCGTGTTTGGGGTTGTTTAGCATATGTTAAAATTCCAGAAAATAAAAGGAAGAAGGTTGGACCTAAAGCATTTAAATGTGCATTTGTTGAGTATGCTGAACATAGTAAAGCATATAGATTTTTGGACATTGTTAATGATGTTATTGTAGAATCTAGATATGCATCTTTCATAGAACATAAAAATGCATTTGATTCTCTTCTTGATCGCAGTCGGATTATAGTAGATGAACTTCTTGTAAATGACATGATTGAATATTCTAATGAATGTGTTGATGAACCAGAAACTGAAGTTAGACTCAGTAAACGCATTAGAAAACCAACTAATTTTGGTTCTGACTTTTATACATTTCTAATTGAGAATGATCTTGTGTCTTTTCAAGAGGCTATGTCTTCTCAAGATGCTGCATTTTGGAGAGAAGCTATTAATGATGAAATAGAATCAATTATGTCTAATAATGTTTGGAAATTAGTGGATTTACCCGTTGGTTGTAAAACTATTGGCTGCAAATGAATTTTCAAAAAGAAATTAAAAGCTGATGGTACAATCGATAAATTTAAAGCACGTTTGGTTGCAAAAGGCTTTACACAAAAAGAAGGTATTGATTATTTTGATACTTTTGCTCCTGTAACCAGAATATCTACTATTAGAATTCTGATTGCCATGGCTGCCATATATAAGCTTCAAATCCATCAAATGGACATGAAAACGGCCTTTTTGAATGAAGAATTAGATGAAGAGATATATATGGAGCAACCTGAAGGTTTTGTAGTGCTAAGGCAAGAGCGCAAAGTTTGAAAACTTGAGAAATCCTTATATGGGTTAAAGCAAGCCCCTAAGCAATGGCATGAAAAATTTGATAGTTCTCTGGTGCATAATGGTTTTAAAATTCATGATGCGAACAAATGTGTCTACAGTAAAGTAGATAGTAGCTCAATTATTATTATTTGTTTATATGTTGATGATATGCTTATTTTGGGTAACAATAGTGAATGCATAAATCAAACAAAAAGATTTTTATCTTCCTTGTTTTGTATGGAAGACTTGGGTGTTGCAGATGTTATTTTAGGAATCAAAATTATAAGAAATAAAAATGGCATTGTATTATGTCAATCACATTATATTGAGAAAATTCTTACAAAGTATGGATATCTTAATAGTTCACCAGCATGCACCCCATATGATCCAAATATGAAATTGGCTCCTAATGATGGTGCTAGTGTTCAACAATTAAAATATGCCAGTGTTGTAGGTAGCCTTATGTATGCAATGAACTGTACAAGGCCTGACATTGCCTATGCAATGAGTAAAGTGTGTAGATACACTAATAATCCTGGTCATCAACACTGGAATGCAGTGAACAGGATTCTTAGATATCTAAAGCATACTTTAGACTATGGAATTCACTATACCAAGTTTCCTGCTGTTATTGAAGGGTATAGTGATGCAAGTTGGAATACTGACTTTGAAGATTTCAAGTCTACGAGTGGTTGGGTTTTTACCCTTGGAGGAGGAGCAGTTGCATGGGGGTCTAAGAAACAGACCTGTATAACTCATTCTATAATGGAATCTGAGTTTATTGCTTTGGCATCTGCTTGTAGAGAAGCTGAATGGCTTAAGAATATGCTAGTGGATATTCCACTAGGTGAGAAGCTTATACCTGCTATTTCAATGTTTTGTGATAGCCAATCGGCTATATGTAAAACAGGTAATATGAAATACAATGGGAAGTCTAGACATATTAGTCTAAGACACAGTTTTATAAGACAAATGATTGGTGACAATATTATTTCATTGAAATATGTGAAGTCATGTCAAAATTTGGCAGATCCATTTACGAAAGGCCTTTCGAGAGATGTCATCAATAAAACATCGAGGGGAATGGGAATTAAGCCAATTAAGTCATCACCTAAGGATACCCAACCTAGAGCGCTGGAGATCCCACATGCATAGGTTCAATGGGAAACGAATTGGTGAATGACAGATATTGAGCATATTTATGTAAGCCCATTACTGATGTGTGCTCATGAGCTGTAACTAATATGAGGGTTGAGCTAATAGCTCTTAATGAGTTTGTAGGCCTTAAGGCTAAGGTGTGTGTTACAGTACACCTAGACAAACTCACCTATATGAGTGTAGAAATGTGAGCCGTTTCTTATGAGAATTGGCAATTCTCTAGAGCACTCATGAATCCTGGAAAGCACAAGGCTCTAAATGTGCCAACATGAAATCCACACAATCGAACTTTTGGAAACTTATGTATGATTGAAAACTCCGTTAACAATATAAGGAGCTAAGTTCAAGGTAAGTCCACTTAGCACCTTGGTTAATTTAGGTTTTCTTTCAAATAGTGGGGGTTCAAGTCATGCAGACACTCTCACTGATGCATAAGTTTCTATGCAAGCCAAATATATTTTAAAACTAGTGGGGGATTGTTAGGAAAGTTTCAAAATTGATGATTTCTTTCCACCAAAAGTGTTTTAAAAAGTTTAGTCCCATATCTAAGAGAAATCAGTTTTTCTAGTTGTTTAAATACAGACTTTGTTCTCTATTCTTTACTTTGGTAAGCCTTGTGTCCATGGGTGGCTTGCGGACGTTGCTGCGCATTGTGCAGCAACGGACGCGCCGTTTGTGCGCACGCATGCGCGTGCGTGCGTGCGCAAGGGCGCTTGAGGCGCAATGTGGCGTTTTGATGGCGCACTTCGCACGCTCGCAGCAGTGCGAGGTGCATATGAGGCGCAAATATCCGTTTTGATTTTTTTGGTTTTGAGATATCTGGCCGTTTGAAAAGTTTTAATATCATTTATATTGAGTTTAAGGCGCTTTGTGACTGTTGAACGGTTTTGGAGGCCTTTGATTAACAGTCAAAGGTGGGTGACCGTTCAAGTATCTTTTCGTCCTATTTTCAAACCGTCAGATTTATGGCCATTAATCTCATTTATCGCAAAACGTTTTGGCCTCTCTAAAAGTCTATAAATTCTTCTATTTTCGTCTTTTGAAGATCATCAGAATCTCTGACTCTCCAGTTTTCTCCTTTCTTTCTTCTCGGTTTGGCTTGCAGAGTTCATGTGTGGTAGAGGTCAACTCTCTTGAGGTTCAAGCCTAGTTGTATCCTGGGAACTCAGTCGTAACAAAACCCTTTTTCGCATCTTCAGAATTTTCGGAGTGGGGCGATTGAAGTTCTAAAGATAGCAATCTTAAGAACGTGCCTCTAGGCTTGAAATCTCTTTTCAGAAATCCAATTTTTACCAGGTTGGAATAACATAATCATGGTTGAAAAATCCAATTTCTGAGTAATCCTTCTCACCAAGTGTTCCTTGAATAGATGGAGATTATGAGGATATTGTCTGCATTTAGGCCTACTGATTCATTGGTTCCTTATGTTGGAAGCATTCCAATGATGGTGTTTTTACATTTATTTTGGGAATGTAAATTTACTAGAGAATGCTTCAATTTGGTTCAGCTCCTCATTGGAATGTCCCAACAAATCTAAGAGACGTCCTAATAGCTCTGCATCTTCATCTCAGGGATATAAATTTATTTTTGCATGGCAATGCTTTGTGCTTCTTTTTTGTCATCTCATATGGCTGTAACGGAATCATGGGGTTCATTTAGGTGACAACCACCATTATATCTCCATTGCGAAGACAACTTTTTGGAAACTCCTTCACCGCAAATTCAAATGGGGCTATCTGAATGTTTTATTTCTATAGGACCTTGGGTACTCTTGATCCTTGCTTTAGTGACATCTCATTACCTAGTGATGTAATTTTTCCATTCTAAAATGAATCTACAAATAATTTTCTTTCAGAAAAAATGGAAAGGGTCTGCCTAACCCCAACTTGTCCTTAAAAAAAAGTTTTTTGAGATAGACATGATGCTTGGATATAGACTGCTGCTCCAAATAGAGTTCTTTTTTTGTTTATTAGAGGCAAGTCGGGGGTTACGCAGAACCCCACCGGTTGATATTCAACGTACCATTGGGAAATGTCCTACCACAAGGAGATTTGCATGAACAACTCCTACCAACCACGCGGAGCCCCCGTTACTTGCTCCAAATGGAGTTCTTAGGAAGTCATGACTCCATGAGCGAGTTGAGAGCTTTATAGCAAGATTTAACTGAAAATTCATCATTATAATTGTGAATCACCAACCATTATAACCCTTGTGAAAAGAAACACAACATACGATATTAACTTGGTTTGGTGAGAAATCACCTAAGTGCCTATATTTATTAAATTAAAAAATATGTACACATTGCTTAATTGTGAATAATTAGGGTTGTTGTGTACTTCCTTATGAGTTTAGATATGATTTGCTATGAAGGTTAAGCAAACATGATATTTAACGCTAAGTATCCAAATAATGAGACAAAAAGAAGTATATGTGTGTATATTTATAAACTGTGTAGTAGGTAAGAGTGGAGATAAGAAGTGTGTGTATTGCATGTACCCTTAGGCACGGACCACTGAGTCCCCGTGCTCTACTATGTGAACATTATAATGTGAATGTTGTGTTGCATTTTTATCATATTGTGTTATGATTATCATGTGAGGAATGCATGAGTTTGTTCAACAATTCTACTTGAGACTACCTAACATCATGGTACCTGATGATGTGGGTATTTCCTAAGTAGTTCTTTCCTAACACAAGGTAGTTGAAGAGACCGACCGAGTGAAGACGAACCAAGTAGACATTAGTACGAGTGGCACCAAGGCAAGGTGCCGAGTGAGTGAACCAATAAAGTTGGAAGAAGAGAGGCATTTTGATGAGACTCTTTCACTAATAAGGTGCATAGAATCAGCCGATTGCACTACGTGGTGCTCTTACTGCATCATTGCGTGAGCATTAAAAGTGAGCAAGTTTCACTTGCGATACTTGCTCTTGAGAGATTGAACTGAAGCATAATGCATCCTCTTAATGTGCTTAAAGAGGAAAGGATCACCACAATAAGGTGCCTAACCGATGAATAATATCTCATACAAAAGCAAGCAACTATAGAAATGAACATCACCACGAAGCCTTATGAAATATCCTATAACCACCTCACTAAACTAAGTAGCAACATCTGTCAGTAGAAGAAGGGGCATGTAGCAGGCACAAGTTACTCCTATGCGACTGCAGGCAATAGAAAGTGAAGAAAGTGTAGGAGTCACTTCTGAACCTAGAAACTCGATCAAGTAACGATCTGTCTTCAAGAGTATTGCAAGTACCCTTGACGTAGATAATAATTTTTTTAGTGTAAACTTCATCACAACTTACACTTTGGGTGTGATGTGTTCCGATCAGTTTGCTACGAACTAACTAGTAAAGGATGATGTAGAGAACTTTAAGCGTTTGCACAAATAATATCAACAGAGAAGATGTGATCCAAAGCAGTTTCTATTTTGATAACAGTCTTGAACGAATCTGATGATGATCAATACATAATAGCTTAGGGCAACTCTTGAGACCAGTTTGATAAGCTTTTTATATCAATGTGATATGATTTGATAGAAATGAAATCTGAATATTTAATAAATTCAATATTCATTACAAATGAACTAGAATGCAAAATGATCCAAACACAAAAGATCCAATTGATAAAATACAAACTATGAATCGGATCTAAATAAATCCTTATGAACTCGAGTCTTTTGCTCCGCTCCTAAGTGAGTACTCCCCACTATGTGTGATGTGGGTGAAATTCCTTATAAATAAACTTACCGATACAGTCCTTTTTCATGCTAGCAAATGCCAGATGGCTAAACTTGATCACATGCGATTCAGTAACACCTTTATGATGCTGGGCCAAGACTGCAAACAGGAAGAAGAGGGTGTCATGTGGGAAGCTAGGCTCATAAATCCCTCCAAGTCATGTGAGGGATTTTGGTTGACCCTTTGCAGATGGGACAAAGATTGATGACCGTGGTCACAGTGATTCGAGGGGTGGAATTAGGTTAGCCAAGTCAAGAAAAAGACTCCCAACTAGAATTGGGAAACAGTTAGTCAAATAAGAACCCATGAAAGTGGATGAGGTTGAATGGAACGGTGAAGACGTTGAAATTGAAGGAAATGAGAACAGCCTTTCGGTGCTTTCATTGCCTAAGGCCCGTGGCCGGTCTCTAATGGATCTCATTCCTAAGAACGGATCTTGAAACTCCATTGACAACTTTAGGCCTATTGCATTAAGAGGGACTATTTATAAAATCTTATCCAAGACGACGCATGCTATGAGGTTGCAACTTGTTCTTGATGATATCATAGTGTATCCTCTTACTTAAAAGGATCTAGCTTGGGCATCAAAAGAAATTTGAAATATTTTGCTTCATTCATGTTTATTTTTCATTCATCTTCCAATGAATGGAAAGAAACCAGGAGCGAGGGAAGGACATGACAAACAAGACAGAGAATCCAATATTTGGTGTCTTGAATTCTTGCAGGAATTACTATGTTTCCAAACAAACAAAAGAATAAAGGAATCTCAATTCCCATAATCATTTATCTTTATTGCCTCTCAAATCACTTCCCCCCATTTTCTACAAGTACCTCTTTGCAGACATAGAAACTCACAAGAAGGGGTTGGATGCACCAATTATCCAGAAAAGTAAGATTTTTTTATGAGTTAGGAACTTATATTTTTCACGAGGAAATTCTCCAACTTATCCAGGATAAGAATCCAAACACCCTCAAGAAAGAGTAAACATTCCCCCTTTCTCCTACTGCTTAATACGGAAGACAATTGTCAAGTGGATGCTGAGAAAGCCATTACTCTCTCTACAACTACAACTACAACTACAACTACAACTTCATCACAAAACAATTGGGGTCGGCGATATGAACCAACAAAGAAAATCATTCTGGGTCTTTCACATGAATCCTTCTCCTCCAATCATTTCTATCCAATGCCATGTCCTCTGTAAGGTTCAAAGCATTCATATCCTTTCCTATCATTTCCATCCAAGCCATTACTCTCTCTCTTGGTACAAAAACAATTCATGTTTGGCACTAACAAGATCATGGAAAAGTTCTTTCAGTATATGCCGGATTTGGTCACGTTTTATCTAATGGATCTTGGATTGGACAGTAATTTTTTATGAGAAGTGCTTAAAGCAGATTAGGATTAATACTGGGCATCTGATTACACCTGTATCAACACAATAAATCCACTGGAACAACTAAGTGAGACCAGCTTGAATCAACCTACCTTGACCAATTAGCTGTCCAAATTATTAAGCCATGACTATGGGTGTCAACCGGTCGGGTTTACCCAGACCTGGCCCCCACCAAACCTTATAGGGTCCGGGTATGGTGATAAACAATTAAGAAGACCCGGGCCTGACCTGAGTTCTGATTAAGACCTGCAAATTTTCAATGTAAAAATGATAAAAAATATTATTTTATCCGGTGTGGTCTGGGGTCTGGTTCATGTAGTTTTTATCGGGTCTGGATATGGTTTTTCTTATAGTAGACCCAATTAGACCTGCCTCGGGAGTCAATACCATACCCCAAAATTGGGTTCAAGTCTGGTTCCACCTGGGTCCAAACCAAACCTGACACGTTGACAGCCCTAGCCATGACGGGTACCAACCCAGCATTCATTATCGGTGACCAAATTGGAAATTATTAATATATAATTGTAAAGCAATTATGCAAGCCGATGAAAAATGAAAAGGAAACATATAGAAAATAATATGAAGCTCAGATAAACAATATAAAAACAACATGCAAGCTTGTTATAAAAAAAAAATTATAATTCTCTGAAAAACATAAAAAGTGAGGGAGAAGCAAGTGAGAGATAAATGTTAAGTGAACGTGAATCAGTTTGTGAAATGAGAAGGAAGCAGACTTCCCATTAAAAAAATTGAGTTTCTCATATTTCAGAAGTGGATTTTCTATACTTTCTCCCAATTTAGAAAAAACTAAGAGTTTTCAACTTTCAAAATGAGCTTCTCCAAGTAGCAAGAAGCTTCCGGTAACTATGCTTTGTCTTGTCTTCCCATGTAACAATATAGATTTTAGATCTAGCAGGGCTGGAGTTCATCAACTGAGTTTCGCTTCATCTGATGCCAAGCCTATCTTTGAAGCAAAGCTTCCATTTTGCGAGCTCAAACCATCACATGCCTCGGCAGCTAGCCGTTATCTTCTCCATCTTTTCATCTATTGTGATAAATCATGATAGAATCTATGGCCAATACCTGCAGTGTATATTATTGGTGAAGGATTAATTTATTAGTAATGATAGGGTGCTCCCGAAGCATCAACACCCACCTAATAAAAACCATAATTATTTATATCTTTTTCAAACACTATTCGTATGGTTTTTGAAGATCTTCAAAGATCAATGGCTTATAATGTACCGAAATTTCATGACTTGAAAAAAACATATTTTTTTTTCACCTCGGAAAAGGTAATTTAAGGTATAATTCCTATCAAACAAACTATGTTAAAGATGTCTGTAGGAGAAGAACAGCCCACACCCATGATTTCTATTAGGTGGTTGCAGATGCTCCCTGGGCACTCTATCATTACATAAAATTAGGCGAGCAATTCAAGTTGCGAGTCCGCATTCAAGGCAAACTCCATCATTTGCATGGCTTTTGCTTAGGGTTTGGAAAATGTTATAAAAGGATGGGAAACACATCATCTGAAAGCCATTTTCGAAACGGGAAACACTGTTTTTTTGAAATGTTTGACAAGAAAAACGTTTATTAGCGCCAGAAATTTATGACAGAATTATTTCCGTTGTAAATTTGCGATGGATTAGCTAGAGAAAACTATCCGTCCCTAAAATTGGAATTAGCTGCAGAATTAGCGATGGAAATTTATGTCGCTAATTAGTGATGGATTCACGACAAAAAAATTCTACCTCAAAATCCATCGCTAATTAGTGATGGATGAACGACATAATTTTTCCGTCGCTAATTAGCGACGAATTTTAAGACGGAATTTGTCCATCACGAAATTCATCGCTAATTTTTTATTTGAAACAACACACGAAATTCTCCCTCACTCTCGCTCTCTCCCCCTTTCTCCCGTAAAAGCCCTAATCGAGCCTTCTCCCCCTATTTCATTTTGTTCTTTCACTTCCGCTGTGACGCCTCCTCCCCTTCCCCTTGTCCACAATCGGTCGGAGCCGGGAACTATCACCGTAACCACCACTGCCTCTTTTCCTTCCCCATCTGCAGTCTCGCTGGAGTCGGGCCGTCGACGACCACCGTTGGCCGACGCCATCTCTCCCTCCTTCCTTTCTTCCTTCCTTCCTTCCTTCCTTCTTCCCTCACTCCATCTCTATCGCCGCCCTGTGCCACTGTCGTGAGCCTCGTCTGCGGTGCCACCTCCTCCCTCTTCTCTTTTTCCTTTTCTCGTATGTGGATCCCTAGTTGACCCCTCTCCTCACCTTATTCTCTTTCCCTTTCGTTCGAACGACGGCCATCACTGACGCCCCTCCTCTTCCTAGCTTCCTCACCTTCTTTTTATTCTTCCCCTTCTTTCTTCTTCTCTCCTCTCTGATCTGTCGTTGCATTCTCCTTTGTCTGAGCATTGATCGGAGGCAGCCACCACCCATTGTGGTCGGTCACTGTGTTAGCAGAGTTATCTATCGTTGCATTCCCCTTTGTACTTTCCTCTTACAGAATCCCTAAGCTAATTGCTTCCATTTATGTCCCTTTTGGCTTCCTTTTTCTTCCTATTGTTATGTTCTCTCATTATGATGAACTATGTCCTCTTGCATGGAGTTGGTAACTTGGTAGGGCTTTTAATGCCAACCAGTAGTATAAGGTGTGACACAGTTAGGATGATGGTCGCATTTCAACTTTCATACATTAACAAGTTAACATGGAACTTTGTTTTTGTGAGGCACGTCACTTGATTCATCTCTCCCTTTCCAAAGAGATGGAGTTATTCCTCTACTTGTAGCTGCATTTTACCATGGTTTCATTTCCACTTGCATATATTAACCGGTTAACATTGAACTTTGTTTTTGTGACAGGCATCACTTGATTTGTCTCTTCCTTTCCAAAGAGATGGAGCTATTGCTCTGCTTGTAGCTGCATTTTACCTACTAGCCAGATATGTTATACATTGCACATGGGTCACATCAGAGGCATATTCTTCACCTTCCATGGTCTTGGCTACAAGAGGTGCCCATGGTAGCAGAGTTATCTTTGATGACTATCTTGAGGCCTACTTTTGGCTGCGCCAGAATACACCTCCAGATGCTAAAGTGATGTCATGGTGGGATTATGGTTATCAAATAACTGCCATGGGAAACAGAATGGTAATTGTGGATAACAACACATGGAACAATACACACATTGCAATTGTTGGACGTGCAATGTCATCATATGAAGATGAGGTGTATGAGATAATCCAAGCGTTGGATATGGATTATGTGCTTGTTATTTTTTGAGGTGTTACAGGGTATTCTTCAGATGATATAAACAAGTGATCAGATAATCTTCCTGAGTTGTAAATTGTTGCTTTATTTTATCTGTTAGATGCTACATATTTTTTGTTTTCTTGTTGCAACTTTCTCACCAAGGATGCATTGATGTTCTAAAATTAGATTTTTTGTGGATGGTACGCATTGGAGGAGGAGTATTCCCAGTCATTAAAGAATCATATTACCTTGTGAATGGTGAATATCGGGTTGACAAAGGGGCAGCTCCAAAGATGTTGAATTGTCTCATGTAAGTTTCTTTGATTTGTATGTCAACTGTTGGCTTTCTGTTGAGGGCTGGCTTAAATTTGAGTTGAAACTTTATACTATTGTTTTTGAGAAGAGAGATGAACTTGTACTGATTTTGGTTTGTCAATTTATTTTCTGCCTAATGTTTATATGGTCATTGATATTCATTGGTTCAACCTTATTCTTTGTTAGATGTCAAAGTGCAAAAGATAACTTCAACATCTAGCTTTGTATGCCTTCCTATTTTACATATATATCCTGTATAATTGCATTTACTTTGAATAGGATATTTTTTACATTTTTCTGTATTTATCAAACTTAGAATACTGAATGCTAATCCACATGCTCACTTGAAGGCATGCATGATGTGCTATGTATAAGTAGCCTTCCACTAATGGTTGTTTTTAGCTTTTGATTTCTTTGTCTGATATTGTATAAAGTTGATACTTAGAAAAATCATGTTTTGGAATCTCTGTTAAGTTTCTTATACACTCAACTTTGAAATAAAGTGGCTACAATTCCAAGTGAATATGGAGGTTTAAAATGATCATTTGTATTTTCTTTGTATGTCTTACATTTGTTTTTTGGATCTGTAGTATGTTATACTTACAGAAACTTAATGTTTGGTCTTCTTCATTTCTTATAATGTTTTCTCATAATCTTATAATTGCTGCCAGTGGGTTGTCCGAGGAGCAGTTGATGTAGACATTCTTGTGAATCCATCTGCATAGGGCGGGGAAAAAGATGAAGGTGTCGATGATCAAGTTGTAAAAGTAGTGGATATTGTTGACACTTTCTCTACCCATTGCTAGATCATTGATTTTTCCTTTGAATTTTATGCAGGTGTTGATTTCATACTGGACAATGTGGGTGGTTCTTACTTCCAGCGGAATCTGGATAGCTTGAACACAGATGGAAGGCTTTTCATTACTGGCATGTAGGGTGGTCCTATTGTTGAATGCAATGTTACTTGTTTCATAGCAAGACGCCTCACAGTACAAGGTATCCTTTCAAACACCGTACCAAATGCTTTAAAATATTTGTTAACATTGCAATTCTTTGAGAAAGACAACATGGTCAAAGATGCCACCAAGATGGTCTTGTCCCTTGAGCTAATGCATCTGGTTTCAGTTGACAACCTCCACTGACAGCCATGAAACTATCAAGCCCACCAACCACTAAGGTACCTTTTCAAGTTAATAGCACTAAGGTGATCATTTAAATTTATAAAATGAATAATCTTTCCTAGTAATTTCTCATTCTCAATAATTCTTTAAAATGATTGATGAATCTTTAGGAAATTAAAAATATTTGTAATAGGTCCAATCAATTTAAGGCATGAACCAAAAATTTTGGAATAACAATTTTTTATAATGAGTTCTGTTTGAAGATGAAAATGTACATTATTTTGGAGGATCTTTAATGACATCATTGCTATCAGTTTGTTGGGGAAACTCTGCCAACTATATTGAACTATATTTCTGGTGAAAAAAAATCCTTAGCTTCTACTTCTTGAATATATGAAATCCTTTCAGAAAATGACCCAAAATATTTTATGAATTTATTAATTTCCATTAAAAACATAAATGTCGGTTTCTTAAAATGGTACTTTAAGAAGTCTTTGTCCTGTATATCAAAGTGTTGTCTCTATGGTGGATGTAGTTGATGTAGCTTACAAAAATCAAACATTCACTAAATTTGTTTGGTTTGTGTGCCATTAACTCAACTTTTTGTGGGTATGTGATCTGTAAACACAATTCAAAATTTTTCATTGAAATTTACAACAATCAAATAGTAGTTAGTTTTCTCCATTCAGAATTCAAATAGAATTTTTCATTGAACATCTGCAGGTGAAAAAAATAGTGAGAAATAAAACACTAAACTTAGTATATTAGACCCTATGTTCATGGAGAAGCACCTTACTCAGACACCACAAAACTGACATGTCACACTAGTTAACCAACTGAATATATACATACATATATATATATGTATGTATGTATATATATATATATAACAATAATAAGACTTGGTCAAAGGTTTGCCCATTAGGGGACACGTGATGAGTTATGGAGCCTGATTCAGAGTTTTTTTCCTTACAGGAGGGGGGTCCGGAGGTTCCCCCCGGCGCAGGTCCCACTACGCAGTCAGCAGTAACCAAATTTTTTCTTAGGCTTTTGTTTGAGACTTGGTTTCTTATGGAGCACACCCAATTTTTTACTAGCAGCTTAGTTAAAATTGCATAAAAACCCCTAATTTTTTGTTAAATAAGGACTTTGACCCTCATTTGATTAAAAAATTCAAGGCGTGTATGCTTCAGCTTGAGGTGTGCCTCGCCTCGAGGCGTGCACCTTAAGGCGTATGAGGCGCACGCCTCGGGGCTTTTTTTTTATTTTTTATTTTATTTTGTGACGGATTAGCGATGAATAATATCTGTCGCTAATATTCAGCAATGAATTTTCGATGGTTTGCGATGCATTATATTCCGTTGCTATTTTAGCGACGAAATTAGCGACAAAATATAATTCGTTGCAAACCCAAATCAATGTGTATTTAGCGACGGACTCATGACGGATCATGTCTGTCGCTAATCCATCGCAAATTAGCGACAGAAGTAGCAATAGATAAGTTCTGTCGCTAATTAGTGACTAGGATTATGGGACGGACGCTATCCATCGCTAAACTGTTTAGCGACGGATAGCATCTGTCGCTAATCCACATTTTTCTTGTAGTGAAAATGCTATAATTTTCATGGAAAATAAGTTTCTCATATTTAAAAAACAAGTTTTCTTTTCTAAGAAACATGTTTTTCTTTTATAAGATATAAATTTCTTATGTTTGGTTTGATGTATTTATTATCTTATGAAGGTTTTTCTTCTACTTACGTGTTCCCCATTCATGATTTCATTCTTTGCTCATCTGCTGATTTGATTCCTGGTTGTTTCTCTATCTTTTTTTCAAAGCTAAGGTGGGGTTAGGCAGACCCCTACCGGTTATTATTCAACCAGTTTTGAACTTGCAACCGGTGGACTATCGATCAGGTCCAACCTCATGTGACCCATTTTAACATGGGTCTATCCAGAAAAACATAGAGTTTTCATTGTGGTGAGATCGGTTATCATTTTGAATTGCATGGTAGTTATGGTAACCTTTCACATTTCTCACTATTTAAAGACCGCAGACGTTTGATGAGAGCATGTGATATTGGTTTTACTCTCTATGTTCTCCTCTTAACTTCATGCCCTGAGATCATCCAGGGCGTCGATTGGTTGAGGAGAATGCCGACAACCGTATACTGAAACTTTCTTCGTATCGATAATGGCCACTTCTGGTAAGTGGCGCTCTTCATTTATGTTTTTCTCCAACATTGGGTTATGAGCTCACGCTTCCACTGCGCTTATCTTATGTGTGGGTGCGTTGGCGGACTCTGCCAGCGAGCAGGGTCATCGGTATTGAGGAACCCTCTCTCCTCCCATTTTTATCATTCCTCTCTCTCCTTCCTTTTTCTAGTATCATCGACAGATGTTTGCTACACACGACGATTGGCCATTGGAGGCCTATTGCCGCTGGTAGCCAGGGCCGACCATTGGTGGTGGTTGTCGATGGCATGTTTACAACAAAAGTTGAGAGGGAGGGTGGGGTTCTTCCTATTTTTTTCTTTTTGGTTGGGGTTTCTCACCACAGCAGTCGATGATGCACGACCGAGGTCGATAGTGGCTGGCCATCGAAGGTTGGCTGATCGTTGCTCTCAGAGGGTCGACCACTGGCAACAACTGCTGAGGCGACAAAGTTAAAATAAATAAGAAAGGGAAAAAAACTTTCTGTTTTGACTTTTAAAACACGCAGGTATCGACAAACTATCAGATCCGACGGTGGCTCGCCACTAGAGGCCAGCCATTGCCGATGGCCACCGATGGTCATGGCTATCGTGAGGGGTGAGAACGATTACGGGTATAACCATAACCTTAAAAAAAAATTATGTTACCTCGGGGGGTGTCAGGTTTCCAATATAGCTATAGTGGCACCCGACCCCAGGTGGGACCCGATCCAGAACTCGATACCAATTAATACAGTTTTGGGTGGATCGGGTCTGCTCTCGATCTGGAGGGATCCAGTCCAAGTTGCATCAAGTCTTTGGTCGGTTCTGAACTCGATTCGATAGTATTTGGTCCATGATTCGAACCCACATTGGGTTCCAGATAGATTGGGTCAGGATCCATTCTCGTATCTAGATCCATGGGATTTGACCCAAGATCTGATTGTACTGGGTTTGGATCTAGATCAGGTCTGGATCATGGGATCCGACACAGTATCTGTTTAGATCAAGTCTGAATATGAATCAGGTCAGGATCCATGAGATTCGACCCGAGATCTATTAATACCGGGTCTGGATTGTGAGATCTAACCTATGTACAGTTTTTGGTCAGATCAAGTCTGAAATAGGATTTTGTGACATGATCCATGCATTGTTTGATCCCTTTAAGGAGTAGAACTGGTTCGGTGACTGATTCAGTAGATTTTGAGATCGGTTCTAAATGGACTTTCACCGGTTCTTATAAAAAGACATTCTGTTTTCATGTATCAGTGAAAGAACATGGGTTTTCTCATTCAGTTTTAAGCATTCAGAGACTTTTGTGCATGTTTTGGACCAGTTTGGCAGTTCTAAGACCAGATTAGGGTCTTTCTTAATTGGTTCAAGGTTGTTTTAGACCGGTTTGGGGTGGTTTGTTGTTGGTTCCAATACTAGGACTTCGAGTATTACCTATAACAGCATGCCTTTGTCATTTTCTCATGCTTTTATATTTGTAGTTTTATCATGGATGCATGACTCTTGCTTGACATTTCATGCATTTTATATTGCTTTGTGTTATCCATAATATTTAACCTTAAATTATAATTGAATTCATGATATATGTGATATATTTTTATTAAAATTTCATTTATGCATATGAGATATAACATGAATTTGTGTTTTTGATGTTATAATACATAATTTATCATGAATATGCATGCATTATGATATTTTCATAGGCATGCTTTGCATGTTCACTATAATTAGGGTAAAAGATATTGATTAATTTACTCATGTAATCATCAAAGTGATCTGAGTTGTGCTTATTGAGGGTTCTTTGGACTATATTGAGATGAAATTCAATATTGCGATTGTGTATGACTTTATGAAACAATAATTCTACCCAACGGCAGATCATTGTATTCTAAATTTATGCAAGATATATTAGTAGATGTATATAGCAGCTCATGAAGCATGCTTGTACCCACAAGTACAATGTTGAATGGTCTTTGGTTATATGATCTACTAGTTTCATCAATTAAAGTCAATTCTTTCATAATTAAGGAGGTGAAACAATTCTGAGTATTATTATTTTCACCAATGTGAAACAATAATGACTCTATTATGCTTGCCTTCGAAAATGTGAATAATAAAAGGTCTCATATTTACCTTTTCGATATGAATCTTATATAGAGCGATTAACCCAATCCTACAGAGAGTAACATAACTGATTAAAAGGTTGACTATGAGAACTAAGAGTTTTCAAATGGTTGTCTCTGAGAAGTCAAAGCATTGAAATAGTCTTAGCCTATTATTTTTGCAATTACGAGTGGCTAAGAATATTCGAGGCATCATCTCTCACCACAAGACACTGAAATTTTTTTTGAAAGCTATTGAGGTGAAAATTATTGATTTAAACAAGATTTTATCTTAGGCCATATAGATAAGAAACTTCATTACTGGTCCTGACATAGCAAACTCTATTAAGGGACCACTAAAAATCTTTTGTGATAATGAAGTTGTGTATTTTTTTATTAACAAAAAGAGCTTCAATTTGTGTAGACACATGGTGTTAAAGTATTTTGTTATTAAAAAAGAACTGAGAATCATTTAGTGTGCGTTGATACAATCATTACAAATAAAATGATTAATGATACTCTTACAAAAAGGGCTAGCACTGAGATTGTATTTTCAACATATAATGAGCATGTGTCTATTTGATTCATTTTGATATATGATAACATATTATGATTTTATGTGATCACATTTATAAAACTAAATTGATTCTCTATGGTTTTGTACATTGTTGATTATGTGTAAAGTGTCGCTCATTTTGAAAAAAAAAGAATAATAGAATAACATTATCAAAAGAACCAATAGAATGTGTCAGAGATCAACTCATTCATAAAGATAATCTTAACATGCTAAACACCTAAAATAAATGATATTTTAGTGTATAAAAATGTGAGATTTAATAAAGAGACGTTCATCTCAATGACTTGTATGATTTATTCTTGTGATTAAGTATAGCATGTGAACTCACATGAAAATCGAATCAAGATAACAGTAAAACCTCGATAAAGTGTTTTTTTGTGTCAATGGGTCAAGTGGAAGAATGTTGGATTATAAATCGGGTCCAACCTGATGTCACCCGGTTTGGCACTGGTCTATCCAGGAAAACGTAGAGTTTCCATTATGCAGAATTGGTTACCACTTTGAATTGCATGATAGTTATGGTCACCTTCCACATTTCTTACTATTTAGAGACCACAAATGTTTGATGAGAGTGTGATATTGGTTTCTCTCTTTAGGGTTCAAGGGTCCTGTTCTCCTCTCAACTTGAAGTCCTGGGCTCATCATGGGCATCGATTGGCTAAAGAGAACGTCGACAACCCGCATCCACTAAAGCTTTCTTCGGATCAATAATAAGTGGTGCGCTCCCTTTATGTTTTTTGTCGACGGCAACCTCCCATCATAAGGAGACGTACACTGCCAGATGCTGCCAACTGTGCAGAGCCTTTCTCATTTTACATGGCCTTCGAAACATCATTTTCTATTTTTATTTCCCAAGACATTTCTTGTTTCTGTTTTCCTTCCTACCAACCTTGCTTTTGCATCCTAAGAGAGGCTTAATTTAAAATAACAATTTTGAGATGCTCACTAAACTTTTTATCTTACCACCATAGTTTTCACAATCTTCCATAGACCCCAAAGGCCTTTTTTTTTTTTTGAAAGGCAAGCTGGGGTTAGGTGGATCCCTACCCTAACAACAGTCGCCTCATGTTGGGAAGGGATTCGATCATGAGCCTTCAGCTTGACACAAGACCCCGCTTACCACATGGGATACCACTTCTGTGGTACCCCCAAGCCTTTGCTGTCGTTAAGCAAACACCTTCATTTCACTACCTCGCTTTGTGAATCTTTTTTGAATTAAAGCAAGCTGGGTTTAGGAGACCCCCACCAGTTATTGCAAATCTGATTCTCTCCTTTACAAACCTTCACCTTTTTTCAGCCCTGACCCTTATTGCTTATGGGATTCAGATCTCAAATATCCGATCTAGACTGACCTGACGCATAACATATATACAATCTGAATCTCACCTTTATCCATACCCAAAATCCGTATATTAGGGTCCTCTTATAAAGCATATTGATGTTAATGTAATGGCGATGAACACACATTTCTATATATTAAAAAATTACATTTATATAATTGCTTGGAGAATAGGGATACCGTTCCCTATCAAAATATATTTAAAATTTTCTCTTATGTTTGATATGGAATTATTTTTCCATCTTTACACGAATGTCAAAATTTGAGATTACCAAACTGAGAAAAGGTTCTTATATCACCAATAAAAAAACGAAAATGACGTAGATGGTACTCACTTTTGGCACAAAACCGAGTTTTGACAGCAACTTAAAAAAATATTACAAACATGGCTAATTTTACTACTCAAAAATCCAATAAACCTGGCCAATTTACTGTTTACTGAACACTTTTGCTCTCCTCTCACCTACAAAAGTAGTCAGGGTTCGATTCTCATGGGTGTTACCTCTCTGTGCAAGCCAACGTGTAGCATAGGCTCTTGGGGCAGGAGTCCTAGCTTTGGAGTTTTATGCAGTGGGCACAATGACTGTAGGTATGGTAGGCTGAGACAGCGCGATCAGGTCTTCGTGTTGAGTGCGGTTTTTTCCGGTTATAAATTCAAAAAAATGGCCCCATGAGTAAATGAGTTTTTTCCTTTTCTTTTCTGTCTATGGCTTGCAATGGGCCAGCCGCATTTGGACCTGAGCCTGGACCAATGATCCGGGACCTACTTGGCTTGTATAATATAACAAGCTTGTCGAGTTGGCCTTAAGTAGGACCACAGACTCCAGTCAAAATGGTACCTACTTTCACTATTTGGGACTCATGCAGATCTGCATAGGACCTCAACCAACCTGGTCATTGTCTTGCCCAAGGATGGGGTGCATGGGGTCCACTCACTTGGGGCTTTCTCAGCTTGCTTAGTTAAAAGGAACAACAGACTCGGGGTGTCAACGGGTCAGCTTTAAGCTGACCCGACCAAACCCTATAGGGTCCAGGTATGGTGACAAATAAGAAGCTCTGATTAAGACCCAGGTCCAAAAATGAAGGTCCGATTAATACATGGGTCATTTGTGAAATTATACCGGGCCTGACCCGAGTTTCGATTAAGACCCTCGATTTTTCAATATAAAAATATTATTTTATCAAGTATGATCTGGGTATGGTTCATGTAGTTCTTATTGGGTCCAGGTGTGATATCTCTTATAGTAGACCCAATTAGACCCTGGTCCGGACCTGATACAATACCCAAAAATCTTAATCAAGTCTGGTTTCACCTGAGTCGAACCAAACCCGACCCATTGACACTCCTACAGCAGAAACTATGCTGATCCAATCGAGAATCAAACCAGATCAAGCAAATATCCATTTCATCCATTTGTTTTGACCTCATCCCATAATCAGGGGTCCTAGCCTTGGAGTTTTGCGCTGCTGGCACGATGACCGTACGACCATAGGTATTGCAGGCTGAGCCAGGGCAGCCAAGTCTTTGTGCTGGGTGCAGTTTTTCCAGTTATAAAAAAAAAAAAAAAAATAGCTCAGATTCGGATCAGATGTATGCATTGCTGGATCCAACATATATAGTCAGAGAGAAAAAAGAAAATAAAAAGCTTTCTCTGTCAAAAAGAAAATAAAAAGCTTAGTTGCTTTTTTTCTGTAAATTTTTTTTTTTTTATTATTATTATTATTATGATCAAGCCATCGGAATTAAAGCCTCTCGTCCTTTCCAATAGAGAAACCCTACTGGTGGCTCTACAAACCAGACAATTATACCCATTCCAGTGGGGTTTGAACTTGCAATGTCACATCACACGGTGACTTGCACAAACTGCTCCTACCAAACAGACGGAGCCCAATTAGTGATTAGCTTATATAACCAATTTATTTGGATGTTAATCGGATTTAGATTCGAATGTAAAACTTTACAACTAAATATAACATGTTTAGCTAATGGAATATGGAATCAGGTTGGTCGGACAAAACCAGATCCATTCGCATCCCTGACCGAAGTCGAGCATACTGTAACAAATATGTGCAGTATTTCGAAAATTCCACAATTTTATTCGAATTCTGCAAAAACTAATAAAATACCGAATAAGAAGTGAAATTTCAAAAATATAACCTATTTTAAAGGTACCATGTGTTTTATAGGAATATTATTCTAGAGAAATCTCTAAAAAATCTAGCTTTTTTGTTTTAAATATCGTTAGGTTTTCCTTCACCGGGATTTTCTCCAGAATGAGATTTCAACAGTTGGTCCTACAACTAGGGTTGTCAATGGGTCGGGTTTGGTTCGGACCTAAGTGGAATCAAACCAAGATCCGATTTGAGATACTAGTACTGGACCGGACCCGAGTCCAAACAAATCCACCATAAGCGAAATCATACACAGATCCTATAAGAATTACATGAACCAGACCAAGATCATACCCAATAAAATACTGTTTTTCTATCTTTTTTACGTTAAAAGATTGTGTATCTTAGTTGGGCCCGGGTCTGGTATAAAATTTCACAAACCATACCGGACTTCATATATTAATCTAACCCTTTGAGTCTGACCCGAATTCTAATTCGACCTCCTTGTTTATCACTAAACACTGACCCTACGCAATGACATCCCTACCTACAACTCCATTTCCATCTCAATTGGACCAGATTCTGATAAGGATTTGACCTGTTACTTGACAGTATGTAGTCCACGAACACCGAGACCCCTCGATGACACATCCTCCATGCATCCGCTCTGCCCCCACCCAGTGTGACAAATATCGCGAGATTTATGAAAATCTCGCGGTAATATCGCGAGAAATTGCTTGAAAGTTTAAAACGGCAATATCTTGCGAGTTTTTTAAAATCTCGCGAGATTTATGAAAAAACATAAATATCGTGAATTAAACACGATTTTTATGTTTTAAATGGCTATTTATTGCAAAAAAACATGTATTTTTATTTTTAAATAATTTTATCAATATTTTCTTATAAAAATTAATTTTTTATTTATTTTTTTATTGCCTAGATTTTGCCAAAAAAATGCAAGATTTATGAAAAAATTTCAATTTCTCGCGAGTTTTTAAAAAACGAGAAATTGCCGTTTAAAACGTTTGTCACTGTGCCACTGCCTGCTCCGGTAACAGCTCATCTCTACCGCCACGTTAGCAGAATTTTCGACCGTTTCTCACCAACGGTTACTTTTTTTCTCAAAAACCCTGCGTGCACCTCCCCCCTCCGATTTTACCGATAGAATCATCTCTCTCTCTCTCTCTCTCTCTCTCTCTCTGTTCCTACAGGAGGCGAGCCATGGGGAAACTCTGTGAGGGGTCGGTGCTCGACGGGTTCCAGCCCGTCTCCCCCCTCAACCTCCCATGGAGAGACGGCTTCAAGGAGAAGAAGGACGGCTTCCTCAACGACGATGACCCCGCCACCGATCTCTCCGACCTCTGCGAGAACAACGGCTGGGACGCCGTCTTCGGCCTCCAGGAGAGGCAGAAACGAGCCCTCCATTCCCTCTCCTCCAAGGGCGTCTTCTGGAAGCACCCGTCCAAGCCCAGTGTCGCCCAGCTCTTGCTCCTCTTCTACGGCGGCGACGTCGACACCGACGGCAACTGCCTCTTCACCGCCTCCCGGAGGGCGATGCAGCTCCCCGACCAACCAGCCCAGCTCAGGAAGAGGGTCGTCGACCGCTTTTCCGATGACTACCGGGCGGGAATCCGGCCCCGGCCTGAGATCGACGCTGCGATCAGGAACATGTACCAGCCTGATCTCGAAGCGGGTTGGGGCTTGCATTTCGTCCAGGAGGTGAAATTCCTGGCCCCCAAGAAGGATCGCCAACGGTTGGGTTATCTCATTGAGGATCTAACCAGAGTAGGGGTGTCGAGGTAGGAATCCTTTTATTTCTCACCGTTTTGTTATTTCTCCAATGTGTGCCTAATTATGATCTGGGGAGACTCGTTTTCCCTGTTTCGTTTAATCTGTTTATCTTTCTCTGTGGTTGAAAAGTGTGATTTGGTTCTTGATTCTTTGGTTTCATGCTTATGCTATTTTCATGTTCATGAAAAAATCTGATTCTTTGGTCTCTTTTGTATGTTTTTCTTTCTTTTTTCTTGTTTTGATATGATTCTGTCTTCTTTCTTTTGTTCATAGAAACTCTCTTTGTGACTATTCTCCTTGAATTAAAGAATTTGGCCTTTGTTTTTTTGTTCTGTTACAGAGAGGCAGCAGCAGAAGCAGTATACAAGGAGAGATGCATCCCTGTGAAAGATGGGGAGAGCTGGGCGAAATACATGTCGACTAATGGGGATTCGCAAGATGAATACGACATCATTTCTATGCACTACACGCAAGAGGGTCTCCTAACGGTGGATGAGAACAGGGATGGGAAAGCAGCTGCCTTTGGGGATGACATTGCCATTGAGACTCTGGCTACAGTGTTCAACCGAGAGGTTTATGTGGTATATAATCTTTCTTCCTATAGTCCAATGTCATAAATTCGTTCCTAGCTTCCGTTTTTTTGAGCCTTTTCTTTACCACTTTTTTGGTTCCCCATTTTGTGCAGGTGCAAGCTCATGGAACAGATGGATCATCAGATGAGGAGGCTTGCCTGTTTTTCCTACCACACTCTCCACGATGGGGTCAAGTTACTGGGCCACCAGTTTTCCTTCTAATGAGGGGAACAGGTATGTAACTCAATTGTTATGACCTATCAATTTACATATTTTTTAAGTTAGTAATGAGCAGTTGAGCTGATCACCACCTAGAGGGCTCCTTGTGTCATTTCTCAATTTCATTATGACATGATAATATGTAATTACATGATTTTTTATCATCATTTAGTAATGGGGATTTTTCTTTTTTTTTTCTTTTATGGTGGTGGTGTGGTTTCCAGGCTGGTGCTGCGCAGGTGCTGACCATTATGAGCCGTTGATCGCGTATGCTGCGCCATCTGCTTCTCAAGAGAAAGCTGCCGTCATCTTATGATATATACATATAACAGCACAATTCTTTTTTATTAGCTCTTTTCTTTGATTTTCTGGGCTTTTGCTTTATTTTTTTCTACTCTTTTTTTTTTTTTTTTTTTTTGGGGGGGGGGGGGGGGGGACTTTTCTTTTCTTGTCTTTGCAATTCCTTCTGTTGCACCCATCATTTGTTTTATGGGTAGGTTTGAGATCAGTAATTTAGGCATTTGGATTCACTCACTGGCTTGTGAGAAGAGCAGAATTAATACCACAAGTTGTTCTGGAATCCTCTTTGGCTAAAACCAGTACTCTCTCTCTCTCTCTCTCTCTCTCTCTCTCTCTCTCTCTCTCTGTTTTTTACTATTTACATTTCGTCAACCTAGTTATTCAAGATGGAGCAAAAATCGTCCAAGTCCTGCACGTCTCTGACCGTTGTCAAACTAATAAATTTATCAGTAAGGAATATACACAGCTAGTTGAGAACATGCGTTTTTATTATTTTAGTTGGTGTTGTTTGCTAGCTGTACCCCACATGACAGTCCCTTTCTTTTTTTCTTTCCTGCAAGCTTCTTATGTGAAGCAGATTGCAGAGGGAGGAGGCATTTTTCTTTTATTAACAGAGATGGACTTTGGAGTGTGTTTGGCTGATAAGTTTTATATAATTCTTATAAAAACAGGAATCTTGCTGGAAATGGCTTGTGTCATTATAATTCTTTCCTGCAAGCTTCTTATGTGAAGCAGATTGCAGAGGGAGGAGGAGGCATTTTTCTTTTATTAACAGAGATGGACTTTGGAGTGTGTTTGGCTGATAAGTTTTATATAATTCTTATAAAAACAGGAATCTTGCTGGAAATGGCTTGTGTCATTAGAGTTGGCCGTTGAATTGAACAATGGGTTTAGGCCATACTACCATATTCCGCAACTAAAATAGAAGATTTTAGTGCTAAAAAGAGAAAAAAAAAACAGTATGGATTTTTCAATAAAGCATGTACAGTGGTAAGTTGACAAAAAACATTAATTGTAATTGCAATTAGTTCACACAGAAACATTACTTCCAAATTAGGGGTGGGGGCAGCCTGGCCTGCTAATGGACTCGGCCGACCCGGAAATGGCTTGTGTCATTAGAGTTGGCCGTTGAATTGAAACAATGGGTTTAGGGCCATACTACCATATTCCACAACTAAAATAGAAGATTTTAGTGCTAAAAAGAGAAAAAAAATCAGTATGGATTTTTTGATAAAGCATGTCCAGTGGTAAGTTACAAAAAACATTAATTGTAATTGCAATTAGTTCACACAGACACATTACTTCCAAATTAGGGGTGGGCATCGGGCAGCCTGGCCTGCTAATGGACTTGGCCGACCCGGAAATGGCTTGTGTCATTAGAGTTGGCCGTTGAATTGAAACAATGGGTTTAGGGCCATACTACCATATTCCACAACTAAAATAGAAGATTTTAGTGCTAAAAAGAGAAAAAAAATCAGTATGGATTTTTTGATAAAGCATGTCCAGTGGTAAGTTACAAAAAACATTAATTGTAATTGCAATTAGTTCACACAGACACATTACTTCCAAATTAGGGGTGGGCATCGGGCAGCCTGGCCTGCTAATGGACTTGGCCGACCGGGCCGTTGAACGGGCTGCCCTGTTCTTAACTGGGGCCCTGAAGCGGGCTGGGTACAGCATGACCCAATCCTAAAATGCATAAATGGTTGACTGAAATTATGGGTCAATGATAATTGTTGGATGGTAAGAAGAGATGAGTAAATAATTCAAAGACCACTCTTTTTTTCGACTTTGATCATGTGGAATAGTTTCATATTGAAGAAGCACAAAATGGTGGTGGAGTTTATATCCTACTTGGTGATTCAATCACTTGTTTCAAAGAACAAGAGGATGGTATCACACATGTGCGCGTGTGCCCGTTGCATCGTGCTAGGTTCAGGTTTGGGTAATAGGCCTTTTAGAGCCATATCCATTATTTTTTTTGTCCCACATTAATTATTTTATTTGGATTAATTAAAAGGAAAAGAGAAATGGATAACGGATCGTTTTATTGACGGGTCACGTTACTTTGTAACAGGTAACGGATCTCTTTCACGTTTTAATATCTGTTCAGGGATTATAAAATGTGGTTACGCAGACGATAGTGACTCTTGAGATTTTTCTTTTCACTCTCCCTGCTCTCTCTTACTTCTCTATGGGTGTTTCTCAGCAAGAGGAGTTCTGTAACAGTCTTCATAGAGGTTGTTTTCGAAAGGTGATCTACCATCGAAGTGCATCGATCCAGATTATCGAGGCTATGGTATCCATTCAGGGATTATAAAATGTGGTTACGCAACGCTAGTGACTCTCGAGATTTTTGTTTTCTCTCTCCCTGCTCTCTCTTACTTCTCTGTGGGTGTTTCTCAAAAAAGGGGAGTTCTGCAGCAGTCGTTCATAGAGGTTGTTTTCGAAGGGTGATCTACCATTGGTGTGCATAGATCCAGATCATCAATGCTATGGTATCCTGGGAGAAGGACGCTAGACCTTTTTTGTACCATATGTGGGGGTAAATCTTCTCTAAGGAGAGTATTTTTATATATCTTAGCCTATTACAGAATATTAACATATTTTCATTGTTGTTCTTATTCTATTCTATGCATATGTTTGATCTGTTGTCATCATCTGAATTTTGGTTTAAAACGGAACTTGACATGCTTGAACCCTGTTACGATTTGAATCTATTGCTAAACATGCATATCATGTTGTATTGTAATCTGATTTGTATCATTAACAGTCTTAGAGAAGATTTTAAGCATGTTGATCTTATCTAGTTTTATACCAAAAGTAGACATGTCTGGTATGCTTAAAAAATTTGCCGATCAGAATTTCAAGCGTTGGCAACAATGTATGAAAATCTGGTTCACGACTATATGCTTGATTTTTATTCTTGAGTTCGAATGCCCCACAATTTCTGATAACGATCCTGATCTCGCCACTGTTACAACGACTGTAGAGTGGAAGGAGAAGGATGGTATATGTCGTGGTTGCATTCTGTTGGTTATGTCCAACACTTTGTTCGATGTATATACTTCCTCCTCTACCACTGCTAAATCTCTATAGGATCAACTTGACAAAAAGTACAATAACGAAGACCAAAGTCTTGAGAAGTACTTTGTTGCCAAGTTTCTGAAATATCAGATGGTTGAGGACAAGTCGGTCACTGAACAGGCACATGAGTTTTTGTTATTGCTTCATAGTTTGGCTGAGGATGATATGAAACTTTCTGAGAAGTTTCAAGTCATGACCATCGTGAAAAAATTTCTCAAGTCTTAGGTAGACTTTGGCATGTCTCTCAAGCACCGTAGAGGAAAGATTTCCCTAGATGATCTTATGGTAGCAATAGCCATTCAGGAAGAGCATAGGAGTCAGAAACAAGTTGTGATGTCAACTGAACAGTCTAAAGTGAATATGATGACCTGATCATTTAAAGGCAATGGTCAAAAAGTTAAACCTGCAATGATAAATCAATTCCAACAACATAAGGCCAAAATCTAGAAAAATACAAAGAATAAATCTTGCTGGAACTGTGGACATATTGGGCATTGGGCCAAGGAATGTCTTTCTAAGAAGGCCAAGGCTCATGGGAACACAGATGGTACTTCTCAAGTCAATATGGTGACTGAGCTAGTTGGGAGCAGTGTTGGGTATGTTTCTGCTAACCCTCAAATCTATCATGTTTAGGAGCCAACTGAGTAGTTGGTTGACAACTGGGGCTAATAGGCACGTTTGTGCTAATAAGTCTGTTTTTGTCTCTTACCAGGCTGCTGCAGGCAAATCCATGATTATGGGTAAGTCCACAGCTGCAAAGGTGTTGTGGATTGAACGCGTGGACCTGAAGTTTCTTTCAGGACGAGTTCTATCTCTACATAAAGTGCACCATGTGCCTATAGTTAGAAAGAATATTTTAAGTGGTTCATGTCTAATTAGAGAGGGTTATGAGTTTAACTTTAAATATAATAAGGTTTATTTTGTATTCTGAAACATTTATTGGCAAGCGGTATTTAGATGATGGTTTGTTTAAACTTCGTGTTGAACATATTTGTAGTAATAAATTAGAGAATTATATTTCTTTTGATTCATTGTCTAATGTTGTTTATAATATAAAATCATCTGATTTATGGCATAATAGATTGGGTCATATGAATTTTAATTCTGTAAAATGCATGATGAACTTGAAGATGATTCCTGAACATTCCATGGATAAAACTAAAAAATATAAAATTTGTGTGCAAGCAAAACAATGTAGGAAACCATTCCATACGATTGTTAGAGATTCTAAAATATTTGATTTGGTCCCCATAGATATCTGTGAGTTTCATGGAGTGTTAATTAGAAATCATAAAAAGTATTTTATCAATTTTATAAATGATGACACTAAATATTGTTATGTGTATCTGTATAAATCAAAAGATGAAGCTTTTGATAAGTTTATTATTTTTAAGAATGAAGCAGAAACACAAACTGATAGAAAACTTAAAAGATTGAGGTCTGATAGAGCTGAAGAATATACGTCTAACAAATTAGATAAATATTGTCAATCCGTTGGCATAGTTCATGAGTTTACCGCTTCATACTCTCTACAATTTAATGAGATTGCAAAAAGAAAGAATAAAACCCTAACTGACATGATAAATGCTCTACTTGGGAGTTCTTGATTACCTACTTATATGTAGAGGGATGCTCTAATACGACTTGTCATATTCTGAATAGAGTTTTCTAGAAGCATAAGGATTGTAGCCCATTTGAGCTCTAGAGAAATAGAAAATCTAGCTTAAAATACCTCAAAGTGTGGGGGGTGCCTTGCAAAGGTACTTGTTCCAGAGCAGAACAGGAAGAAGCTAGGTCCTAAAATTGTAAATGCTATCTTTTTGGGTTATATAGAGAACAATCATGCCTATAAGTTTTTAGTAATTAAGTCTAAAATATTTGGCATAGATGTAAACTATATTGTTGAGCTTCAAGAAGCTACATTCTTTGAGGGTGTATTTCTCATGAAAGTTGGTGTACCTCAGAATCTTTCTTCTTTAGATGTACATTCATCTTCTGGTTTCATTCCCGAATATGTGAAAATGATAACAGATGTGGGGGTTGAGCTATCTTTTTTCTACTCTTGAACAAATGAATCTGAGAAAGTGGTTGAACCAAGAAGAAGTAAGAGACCACGGATTACCAAGGATTTGGAAAGTGATTATATCACTTACCTTATCAAGGATTATCCTCCCACTTTCTGAGATGCAATGGCTTCACCTTAAGCAAGGCATTGGAAAGAAGTCATAAAGAGTGAAATGGACTTCATTGTCTCTAATGGCACTTGAAAACTAGTTGACATCTCTCGTAGTAGCTCTATTATTAGGTGTAAATGGATATTTAAGAAGAAGTTAAAACCAGATGGATTCATTGATAAGTAAAAGGCCAGATTGGATGCCAAGGGGTTCAAACAAAAGGAATGAATAAATTATTTTGACACATATTCTCTGGTTACTCGGATGACTACAATTAGGGTGTTGATTGCACTGGCTTCCATTTATGATCTCTCGGTCTATCAAATGAACGTAAAGATCATCTTTTTGCATGGCGATCTAGAAGAAGATATCTATATGGATCAACCTGAGGGTTTTGTGTCTCCTAGTAATGAAAATAAAGCTTGTAGACTTATGAAGTCATTATATTGACTAAAATCAACCCCTAAACAATGGCATCAGTAATTTAATAAAGTCATTTTATCATTTGGCTTTATTGTCAATGAATATAGTAAATGTGTTTATTGCAAAGTTAAAAGTGATGCATGTATCATTTTATGCCTGTATGTAGATGACATTCTATTGTTTGGTTTCAATATGGGAATTGTGAATGAGACGAAGTCGTTTCTTAGTAATAAATTTGATATAAAAGATATAGGTATTGCAAATGTGATCTTAGGCTTAAAGTTGACTTGTTCAGCTGATGGAATACCTATTTCTCAATCTCATTATATTGAGAAAGTACTTAAGAAATTTGGCTATAACAAAGAAAGATCTGTAGCAACTTCGTATGTCCCTTCTACTCCTCTTTATAAGAATATGACTATTGTTTATTTTTCTTCAATTAAGAAATTCCTAGATTATTGAAAGTTTAATGTATCTTGCGAATTGCACAAGACCAGATATCTCATTCTCTGTGACAAAATTAAGTAGATACACAAGTTATCCAAACTGCACTCATTGGAAGGCATTAGACAGGGTACTTAGGTATATGAAAGGAACTATTTCCTTGAGTTTGCATTACAAGAGATTCTCTGTCGTACTTGAGGGATATAGTGATGCGAGTTGGATAGCCATGAACTCTAAGAGTTATGGAGTTACGGGGTATATATTTATCTTGGGTGGCGACACAGTCGCCTGGAGGTCAATAAAGCATATCATCTTGTCACAGTCTACTTTTGAGGTTGAGCTTTGTATTTTAAATAACAAAGAAATGAAAGCTGAATGGTTAAAGGGACTTCTAGAGGAACTTTCTTTAATGAGCAAACAAATTCCTGCGATATCTGTGCATTGTGACAATATGACCATAATTGCAAAGATTAAAAGAAAAAATATAATAAAAAACAAAGAAGACACATCTAAGTTAAAATAAAATCTATAAGAGAATTGTCTCAGTTAGTGGTTGTTGTGGACTATGTTGGATCCAAAGAGAATACAGTTGATCCATTAATGAAAGGACAAGATAAGTTATTAGTCCTGAAATACAGAGAGAGGATAGGATTGTGAAACCCATCAGTAGTTCATTTGCAGTGACAACCCAACCTATCTGAGTGGAAATCCCACAAAGTAGGTTCAATGAGGTAATAATAAGTTGTAGGGTGAACTGGATGGCACCTTCTTAATGTGATACTATGTATATGTGTCTTTTCTCTTGATTACTCTGGAAAGGTGATGTAGCTGCAAGTAAAGAAAGAATGAAAACTCTGAATGGGTTCAAAGCCTTCTAGGCGAGATGTCAGCAGTGCATCTTTGGAGAAGCCCACCTATGTGAGTGTGATTGTGTGGTCGCAGTTTAAGGAATTGGGTTATTTCTGAAGTCACTCATGAAACAGGATTTGGGTGCAAGGCCTTTAATGCACTACCCCTAAAGATTACAACCAGAACCTTTATCATGTTGTTGCTAATGGATACTCTTACACCAAAGGTTCAAGTTCAAGACTTTAGTTCACTTCGTTCCTGTGGGGGTAAAGTTACCCAACTAAGGTAGTGGTTCAAACTGGAAGGTACC